>NC_091222.1:18733172-18931301 GCF_040958095.1 Procambarus clarkii | reverse complement strand
AACACATTGATTTTTATCATTTGTATGGAAGCAACATCTTTAAACGTCTTTTCTAGGGTCTAAAAATACGAAACGTCGCTGTATGATTCGAAGTTAAAATCCTCAAATTTAGAATAATAATGACTTTATTTACGTTTTTCATGTAGTTTGATATTACGTAAATATATTCATTTTTACCAATATTTCGATACTATTTCATGTAGTATCACGATATGTGATTTGGCTTCAAATCTCAGATTTTCGCATAATATTGCATTTTAAGCAAGTTTTCTTGCATTTTGTTTCGTACTAAAAATCATCGAATTCAGCAATATTTTGACGTTTATCATCCCTTTTCCTTTATGTGATATAAACAAAATATCATCGATTAGGCAATATTTTGCTGTTTTTCCACGTTTTTGTGAATTTTCAGTTTATTGTATTAATTCATAATATACGATAAAAATGATGCAAACACATAATTGATTAGTAATATCCTTAAAATCTTCATTTTCAATCAACTATTTGTTTCTCGTTAAAATACTGAGTAAGATATTGAAAAGGGAGAAGTTCTGTTTTTATTGCATATATCGACGTTTCAGCCGGATTAGAGCGGTTTTACGTGTGCATCTTAAATCGGTAATATAAATTGAAAAATTAACATTTTAGTTAATTCTAATGAAAACACATTGATTTTTATCATTTGTATTGGAACAACTATAATGTCTTTTTCTGGTCTAAAATACGAAACGTCGCTCTATGATTCGAAGTTAAAATCCTCAAATTTAGTATAATAGTGACTTATTTACGTTTTTCATGTAGTTTGATATTTACGTAAATATATTCATTTTTACCAATATTTCGATACTATTTCATGTAGTATCACGATATGTGATTTGGCCTTCAAATCTCAGATTTTCGCATAATATTGCATTTTAAGCAAGTTTTCTTGCATTTTGTTTCGTACTAAAAATCATCGAATTCAGCAATATTTTGACGTTTATCATCCCTTTTCCTTTATGAGATATAAAAAATATCATCGATTAAGGCAATATTTTGCTGTTTTTCCACGTTTTTGTGAATTTTCAGTTTATTGATATTAATTCATTAATATACGATAAAAATGATGCAAACACATAATTCATTAGGTAATATCCTTAAACACTTCATTTTCAATAACTATTTGTTTCTCGTTAAAATACTGAGTAAGATATTGAAAAGGGGAGAAGTTCTGTTTTTATTGCATATATCGACGTTTCAGTTGGAATAGAGCGGTTTTACGTGTCATCTTCCATCGGTAATATAAACGGAAAATCAGGAACATTTTAGTTAATTCTAATGAAACACATTGATTTTTATCATTTGTATTGGAAACAACACTATCAAATGTCTTTTTTTGGATCTAAATAATACGAAACCTCGCTTTATGATTCGAAGTTAATATCCTCAAATTTGGTATAATAGTGACTTTTTCACGTTTTTCATGTAGTTTGATATTACGTAAATATATTCATTTTTACCAATATTTCGATACTATTTCATGTAGTATCACGTATGTGATTTGGCCTTCAAATCTCAGATTTTCGCATAATATTGCATTTTAAGCAAGTTTTCTTGCATTTTGTTTCGTACTAAAAATCATCGAATTCAGCAATATTTTGACGTTATCATCCCCTTTTCCTTTATGTGATATAAACAAAATATCATCGAATTAGGCAATATTTTGCTGTTTTTCCACGTTTTTGTGAATTTTCAGTTTATTGTTATTAATTCATTAATATACGATAAAAATGATGCAAACACATAATTGATTAGAAATATCCTTAAACACTTCATTTTCAATCAACTATTTGTTTCTCGTTAAAATACTGAGTAAGATATTGAAAAGGGAGAAGTTCTGTTTTTATTGCATATATCGACGTTTCAGCCGGAATAGAGCGGTTTTACGTGTCATCTTCCATCGGTAATATAAACGGAAAATCAGGAACATTTTAGTTAATTCTAATGAAACACATTGATTTTTATCATTTGTATTGGAAACAACATCTTTCAAATGTCTTTTCTTGGATCTAAATAATACGAAACCTCGCTCTATGATTCGAAGTTAAAATCCTCAAATTTGGTATAATAATGACTTTTTACGTTTTTCATGTAGTTTGATATTACGTAAATATATTCATTTTTACCAATATTTCGATACTATTTCATGTAGTATCACGTATGTGATTTGGCCTTCAAATCTCAGATTTTCGCATAATATTGCATTTTAAGCAAGTTTTCTTGCATTTTGTTTCGTACTAAAAATCATCGAATTCAGCAATATTTTGACGTTTATCATCCCCTTTTCCTTTATGTGATATAAACAAAATATCATCGAATTAGGCAATATTTTGCTGTTTTTCCACGTTTTTGTGAATTTTCAGTTTATTGTATTAATTCATTAATATACGATAAAAATGATGCAAACACATAATTGATTAGTAATATCCTTAAACACTTCATTTTCAATCAACTATTTGTTTCTCGTTAAAATACTGAGTAGATATTGAAAAGGGGAGAAGTTCTGTTTTTATTGCATATATCGACGTTTCAGCCGGATTAGAGCGGTTTTACGTGTGCATCTTAAATCGGTAATATAAATTGAAAATCAGGAACATTTTAGTTAATTCTAATGAAACACATTGATTTTTATCATTTGTATTGGAACAACACTATCAAATGTCTTTTTGGATCTAAATAATACGAAACTCGCTCTATGATTCGAAGTTAAATCCTCAAATTTAGTATAATAGTGACTTTTTTCACGTTTTTCATGTAGTTTGATATTCGTAAATATATTCATTTTTACCAATATTTCGATACTATTTCATGTAGTATCACGTATGTGATTTGGCCTTCAAATCTCAGATTTTCGCATAATATTGCATTTTAAGCAAGTTTTCTTGCATTTTGTTTCGTACTAAAAATCATCGAATTCAGCAATATTTTGACGTTTATCATCCCCTTTTCCTTTATGAGATATAAACAAAATATCATCGATTAGGCAATATTTTGCTGTTTTTCCACGTTTTTGTGAATTTTCAGTTTATTGATATTAATTCATTAATTATACGATAAAATGATGCAAACACATAATTCATTAGGTAATATCCTTAAATACTTCATTTTCAATCAACTATTTGTTTCTCGTTAAATACTGAGTAAGATATTGAAAAGGGGAGAAGTTCTGTTTTTATTGCATATATCGACGTTTCAGTGGAATAGAGCGGTTTTACGTGTGCATCTTAAATCGGTAATATAAATTGAAAATCAGGAACATTTTAGTTAATTCTAATGAAACACATTGATTTTTATCATTTGTATTGGAAACAACATTTATCGTCTTTTCTGGATCTAAAAATACGAAACCTCGCTCTATGATTCGAAGTTAAAATCCTCAAATTTGTATAATAAGTGACTTTTTACGTTTTTCATGTAGTTTGATATTACGTAAATATATTCATTTTTACCAATATTTCGATACTATTTCATGTAGTATCACGTATGTGATTTGGCCTTCAAATCTCAGATTTTCGCATAATATTGCATTTTAAGCAAGTTTTCTTGCATTTTGTTTCGTACTAAAAATCATCGAATTCAGCAATATTTTGACGTTTATCATCCCCTTTTCCTTTATGTGATATAAACAAAATATCATCGAATTAGGCAATATTTTGCTGTTTTTCCACGTTTTTGTGAATTTTCAGTTTATTGTTATTAATTCATTAAATATACGATAAAAATGATGCAAACACATAATTCATTAGTAATATCCTTAAATACTTCATTTTCAATCAACTATTTGTTTCTCGTTAAAATACTGAGTAAGATATTGAAAAGGGAGAAGTTCTGTTTTTATTGCATATATCGACGTTTCGGAATAGAGCGGTTTTACGTGTCATCTTCCATCGGTAATATAAACGGAAAATCAGGAACATTTTAGTTAATTCTAATGAAACACATTGATTTTTATCATTTGTATTGGAAACAACATCTCAAATGTCTTTTTTGGATCTAAATAATACGAAACCTCTCTATGATTCGAAGTTAAAATCCTCAAATTTGGTATAATAGTGACTTTTTCACGTTTTTCATGTAGTTTGATATTACGTAAATATATTCATTTTTACCAATATTTCGATACTATTTCATGTAGTATCACGTATGTGATTTGGCCTTCAAATCTCAGATTTTCGCATAATATTGCATTTTAAGCAAGTTTTCTTGCATTTTGTTTCGTACTAAAAATCATCGAATTCAGCAATATTTTGACGTTTATCATCCCCTTTTCCTTTATGTGATATAAACAAAATATCATCGAATTAGGCAATATTTTGCTGTTTTTCCACGTTTTTGTGAATTTTCAGTTTATTGTTATTAATTCATTAAATATACGATAAAAATGATGCAAACACATAATTGATTAGATATATCCTTAAATACTTCATTTTCAATCAACTATTTGTTTCTCGTTAAAATCCTGAGTAAGATATTGAAAAGGGAGAAGTTCTGTTTTTATTGCATATATCGACGTTTCTGCCGGAATAGAGCGGTTTTACGTGTGCATCTTCCATCGGTAATATAAACGGAAAATCAGGAACATTTTAGATAATTCTATGAAACACATTGATTTTTATCATTTGTATTGGAAACAACATTTCAAATGTCTTTTCTTGGATCTAAATAATACGAAACCTCGCTCTATGATTTGAAGTTAAAATCCTCAAATTTGGTATAATAGTGATTTTTCACGTTTTTCATGTAGTTTGATATTACGTAAATATATTATTTTTACCAATATTTCGATACTATTTCATGTAGTATCACGTATGTGATTTGGCCTTCAAATCTCAGATTTTCGCATAATATTGCATTTTAAGCAAGTTTTCTTGCATTTTGTTTCGTACTAAAAATCATCGAATTCAGCAATATTTTGACGTTTATCATCCCCTTTTCCTTTATGTGATATAAACAAAATATCATCGAATTAGGCAATATTTTGCGTTTTTCCACGTTTTTGTGAATTTTCAGTTTATTGCTTATAATTCAATGAATATACGATAAAAATGATGCAAACACATAATTGATAGTAATTAATCCTTAAACACTTCATTTTCAATCAACTATTTGTTTCTCGTTAAAATACTGAGTAAGATATTGAAAAGGGAGAAGTTCTGTTTTTATTGCATATATCGACGTTTCAGCCGGATTAGAGCGGTTTTACGTGTGCATCTTAAATCGGTAATATAAATTGAAAATCAACATTTTAGTTAATTCTAATGAAACACATTGATTTTTATCATTTGTATTGGAACAACATCTTTCAAATGTCTTTTCTGGTCTAAAAATACGAAACGTCGCTTCTATGATTCGAAGTTAAAATCCTCAAATTTAGAATAATAATGACTTTTTTACGTTTTTCATGTAGTTTGATATTTCGTAAATATATTCATTTTTACCAATATTTCGATACTATTTCATGTAGTATCACGTATGTGATTTGGCCTTCAAATCTCAGATTTTCGCATAATATTGCATTTTAAGCAAGTTTTCTTGCATTTTGTTTCGTACTAAAAATCATCGAATTCAGCAATATTTTGACGTTTATCATCCCCTTTTCCTTTATGAGATATAAACAAAATATCATCGATTAAGGCAATATTTTGCTGTTTTTCCACGTTTTTGTGAATTTTCAGTTTATTGATATTAATTCATTAATATACGATAAAAATGATGCAAACACATAATTCATTAGGTAATATCCTTAAATACTTCATTTTCAATAACTATTTGTTTCTCGTTAAAATACTGAGTAAGATATTGAAAAGGGAGAAGTTCTGTTTTTATTGCATATATCGACGTTTCAGCCGGATTAGAGCGGTTTTACGTGTGCATCTTAATCGGTAATATAAATTGAAAATCAGGAACATTTTAGTTAATTCTAATGAAACACATTGATTTTTATCATTTGTATTGGAAACAACACTATCAAATGTCTTTTCTTTTTTGGATCTAAATAATACGAAACCTCTCTATGATTCGAAGTTAATATCCTCAAATTTGTATAATAGTGACTTTTTCACGTTTTTCATGTAGTTTGATATTACGTAAATATATTCATTTTTACCAATATTTCGATACTATTTCATGTAGTATCACGGTATGTGATTTGGCCTTCAAATCTCAGATTTTCGCATAATATTGCATTTTAAGCAAGTTTTCTTGCATTTTGTTTCGTACTAAAAATCATCGAATTCAGCAATATTTTGACGTTTATCATCCCCTTTTCCTTTATGTGATATAAACAAAATATCATCGATTAGGCAATATTTTGCTGTTTTTCCACGTTTTTGTGAATTTTCAGTTTATTGTTATTAATTCATTAATATACGATAAAAATGATGCAAACACATAATTCATTAGTAATATCCTTAAATACTTCATTTTCAATCAACTATTTGTTTCTCGTTAAAATACTGAGTAAGATATTGAAAAGGGAGAAGTTCTGTTTTTATTGCATATATCGACGTTTCAGCCGGATAGAGCGGTTTTACGTGTCATCTTCCATCGGTAATATAAACGGAAAATCAGGAACATTTTAGTTAATTCTAATGAAACACATTGATTTTTATCATTTGTATTGGAAACAACACTATCAAATGTCTTTTTTGGATCTAAATAATACGAAACCTCGCTTATGATTCGAAGTTAAATCCTCAAATTTGTATAAAGTGACTTTTTCACGTTTTTCATGTAGTTTGATATTACGTAAATATATTCATTTTTACCAATATTTCGATACTATTTCATGTAGTATCACGTATGTGATTTGGCCTTCAAATCTCAGATTTTCGCATAATATTGCATTTTAAGCAAGTTTTCTTGCATTTTGTTTCGTACTAAAAATCATCGAATTCAGCAATATTTTGACGTTTATCATCCCCTTTTCCTTTATGTGATATAAACAAAATATCATCGAATTAGGCAATATTTTGCGTTTTTCCACGTTTTTGTGAATTTTCAGTTTATTGCTATAATTCATGAATATACGATAAAAATGATGCAAACACATAATTGATCAGAATTACCTTAAACACTTCATTTTCAATCAACTATTTGTTTCTCGTTAAAATACTGAGTAAGATATTGAAAAGGGAGAAGTTCTGTTTTTATTGCATATATCGACGTTTCAGCCGGATTAGAGCGGTTTTACGTGTGCATCTTAAATCGGTAATATAAATTGAAAATTAACATTTTAGTTAATTCTAATGAAAACACATTGATTTTTATCATTTGTATTGGAAGCAACATCTTTATACGTCTTTTCTAGGGTCTAAAAATACGAAACTCGCTCTATGATTCGAAGTTAAAATCCTCAAATTTAGAATAATAATGACTTTTTTACGTTTTTCATGTAGTTTGATATTTCGTAAATATATTCATTTTTACCAATATTTCGATACTATTTCATGTAGTATCACGATATGTGATTTGGCCTTCAAATCTCAGATTTTCGCATAATATTGCATTTTAAGCAAGTTTTCTTGCATTTTGTTTCGTACTAAAAATCATCGAATTCAGCAATATTTTGACGTTTATCATCCCCTTTTCCTTTATGAGATATAAACAAAATATCATCGATTAGGCAATATTTTGCTGTTTTTCCACGTTTTTGTGAATTTTCAGTTTATTGATATTAATTCATTAATATACGATAAAAATGATGCAAACACATAATTCATTAGGTAATATCCTTAAACACTTCATTTTCAATCAACTATTTGTTTCTCGTTAAAATACTGAGTAAGATATTGAAAAGGGGAGAAGTTCTGTTTTTATTGCATATATCGACGTTTCAGCCGGATAGAGCGGTTTTACGTGTGCATCTTAATCGGTAATATAAATTGAAAATCAGGAACATTTTAGTTAATTCTAATGAAACACATTGATTTTTATCATTTGTATTGGAAACAACACATCAAATGTCTTTTTTGGATCTAAATAATACGAAACCTCGCTTTATGATTCGAAGTTAATATCCTCAAATTTGGTATAATAGTGACTTTTTCACGTTTTTCATGTAGTTTGATATTACGTAAATATATTCATTTTTACCAATATTTCGATACTATTTCATGTAGTATCACGTATGTGATTTGGCCTTCAAATCTCAGATTTTCGCATAATATTGCATTTTAAGCAAGTTTTCTTGCATTTTGTTTCGTACTAAAAATCATCGAATTCAGCAATATTTTGACGTTTCATCATCCCCTTTTCCTTTATGAGATATAAACAAAATATCATCGAATTAGGCAATATTTTGCTGTTTTTCCACGTTTTTGTGAATTTTCAGTTTATTGTATTAATTCATTAATATACGATAAAAATGATGCAAACACATAATTGATTAGTAATATCCTTAAATACTTCATTTTCAATCAACTATTTGTTTCTCGTTAAAATACTGAGTAAGATATTGAAAAGGGAGAAGTTCTGTTTTTATTGCATATATCGACGTTTCTGCCGGAATAGAGCGGTTTTACGTGTCATCTTCCATCGGTAATATAAACGGAAAATCAGGAACATTTTAGTTAATTCTAATGAAACACATTGATTTTTATCATTTGTATTGGAAACAACACTTCAAATGTCTTTTTTGGATCTAAATAATACGAAACCTCGCTCTATGATTCGAAGTTAAAATCCTCAAATTTGGTATAATAGTGACTTTTTCACGTTTTTCATGTAGTTTGATATTACGTAAATATATTCATTTTTACCAATATTTCGATACTATTTCATGTAGTATCACGCTATGTGATTTGGCCGTCAAATCTCAGATTTTCGCATAATATTGCATTTTAAGCAAGTTTTCTTGCATTTTGTTTCGTACTAAAAATCATCGAATTCAGCAATATTTTGACGTTTATCATCCCCTTTTCCTTTATGTGATATAAACAAAATATCATCGAATTAGGCAATATTTTGCCGTTTTTCCACGTTTTTGTGAATTTTCAGTTTATTGCTTATAATTCATGAATATACGATAAAAATGATGCAAACACATAATTGATCAGAAATTAACCTTAAACACTTCATTTTCAATCAACTATTTGTTTCTCGTTAAAATACTGAGTAAGATATTGAAAAGGGGAGAAGTTCTGTTTTTATTGCATATATCGACGTTTCAGCCGGATTAGAGCGGTTTTACGTGTGCATCTTAAATCGGTAATATAAATTGAAAATCATTAACATTTTAGTTAATTCTAATGAAAACACATTGATTTTTATCATTTGTATTGGAAGCAACATCTTTATACGTCTTTTCTAGGGTCTAAAAATACGAAACTCGCTCTATGATTCGAAGTTAAAATCCTCAAATTTAGAATAATAATGACTTTTTTACGTTTTTCATGTAGTTTGATATTCGTAAATATATTCATTTTTACCAATATTTCGATACTATTTCATGTAGTATCACGATATGTGATTTGGCCTTCAAATCTCAGATTTTCGCATAATATTGCATTTTAAGCAAGTTTTCTTGCATTTTGTTTCGTACTAAAAATCATCGAATTCAGCAATATTTTGACGTTTATCATCCCCTTTTCCTTTATGAGATATAAACAAAATATCATCGATTAGGCAATATTTTGCTGTTTTTCCACGTTTTTGTGAATTTTCAGTTTATTGATATTAATTCATTAAATATACGATAAAAATGATGCAAACACATAATTGATTAGTAATATCCTTAAATACTTCATTTTCAATCAACTATTTGTTTCTCGTTAAAATCCTGAGTAAGATATTGAAAAGGGAGAAGTTCTGTTTTTATTGCATATATCGACGTTTCGGAATAGAGCGGTTTTACGTGTCATCTTCCATCGGTAATATAAACGGAAAATCAGGAACATTTTAGTTAATTCTATGAAACACATTGATTTTTATCATTTGTATTGGAAACAACATTGTCAAATGTCTTTTCTGGATCTAAATAATACGAAACCTCGCTCTATGATTCGAAGTTAAAATCCTCAAATTTGGTATAATAGTGACTTTTTCACGTTTTTCATGTAGTTTGATATTACGTAAATATATTTATTTTTACCAATATTTCGATACTATTTCATGTAGTATCACGTATGTGATTTGGCCTTCAAATCTCAGATTTTCGCATAATATTGCATTTTAAGCAAGTTTTCTTGCATTTTGTTTCGTACTAAAAATCATCGAATTCAGCAATATTTTGACGTTTATCATCCCCTTTTCCTTTATGTGATATAAACAAAATATCATCGAATTAGGCAATATTTTGCCGTTTTTCCACGTTTTTGTGAATTTTCAGTTTATTGCTTATTAATTCATGAATATACGATAAAAATGATGCAAACACATAATTGATCAGAATTAACCTTAAACACTTCATTTTCAATCAACTATTTGTTTCTCGTTAAAATACTGAGTAAGATATTGAAAAGGGGAGAAGTTCTGTTTTTATTGCATATATCGACGTTTCAGCCGGATTAGAGCGGTTTTACGTGTGCATCTTAAATCGGTAATATAAATTGAAAATCATTAACATTTTAGTTAATTCTAATGAAAACACATTGATTTTTATCATTTGTATTGGAACAACATCTTTAAACGTCTTTTCTAGGGTCTAAAAATACGAAACGTCGCTATGATTCGAAGTTAAAATCCTCAAATTTAGAATAATAATGACTTTTTACGTTTTTCATGTAGTTTGATATTTCGTAAATATATTCATTTTTACCAATATTTCGATACTATTTCATGTAGTATCACGATATGTGATTTGGCCTTCAAATCTCAGATTTTCGCATAATATTGCATTTTAAGCAAGTTTTCTTGCATTTTGTTTCGTACTAAAAATCATCGAATTCAGCAATATTTTGACGTTTATCATCCCCTTTTCCTTTATGAGATATAAACAAAATATCATCGATTAAGGCAATATTTTGCTGTTTTTCCACGTTTTTGTGAATTTTCAGTTTATTGATATTAATTCATTAATATACGATAAAAATGATGCAAACACATAATTCATTAGGTAATATCCTTAAATACTTCATTTTCAATCAACTATTTGTTTCTCGTTAAAATACTGAGTAAGATATTGAAAAGGGGAGAAGTTCTGTTTTTATTGCATATATCGACGTTTCAGCCGGATTAGAGCGGTTTTACGTGTGCATCTTAAATCGGTAATATAAATTGAAAATCAGGAACATTTTAGTTAATTCTAATGAAACACATTGATTTTTATCATTTGTATTGGAAACAACACTATCAAATGTCTTTTTTTGGATCTAAATAATACGAAACCTCGCTTTATGATTCGAAGTTAATATCCTCAAATTTGGTATAATAGTGACTTTTTCACGTTTTTCATGTAGTTTGATATTACGTAAATATATTCATTTTTACCAATATTTCGATACTATTTCATGTAGTATCACGTATGTGATTTGGCCTTCAAATCTCAGATTTTCGCATAATATTGCATTTTAAGCAAGTTTTCTTGCATTTTGTTTCGTACTAAAAATCATCGAATTCAGCAATATTTTGACGTTCATCATCCCCTTTTCCTTTATGTGATATAAACAAAATATCATCGAATTAGGCAATATTTTGCGTTTTTCCACGTTTTTGTGAATTTTCAGTTTATTGATATTAATTCATTAATATACGATAAAAATGATGCAAACACATAATTCATTAGTAATATCCTTAAATACTTCATTTTCAATCAACTATTTGTTTCTCGTTAAAATACTGAGTAAGATATTGAAAAGGGGAGAAGTTCTGTTTTTATTGCATATATCGACGTTTCAGCCGGAATAGAGCGGTTTTACGTGTACATCTTCCATCGGTAATATAAACGGAAAATCAGGAACATTTTAGTTAATTCTAATGAAACACATTGATTTTTATCATTTGTATTGGAAACAACACTATCAAATGTCTTTTTTGGATCTAAATAATACGAAACCTCGCTCTATGATTCGAAGTTAAATCCTCAAATTTGGTATAATAGTGACTTTTTCACGTTTTTCATGTAGTTTGATATTACGTAAATATATTCATTTTTACCAATATTTCGATACTATTTCATGTAGTATCACGTATGTGATTTGGCCTTCAAATCTCAGATTTTCGCATAATATTGCATTTTAAGCAAGTTTTCTTGCATTTTGTTTCGTACTAAAAATCATCGAATTCAGCAATATTTTGACGTTTATCATCCCCTTTTCCTTTATGTGATATAAACAAAATATCATCGAATTAGGCAATTTTTGCGTTTTTCCACGTTTTTGTGAATTTTCAGTTTATTGCTATTAATTCAATGAATATACGATAAAAATGATGCAAACACATAATTGATCAGAATTAACCTTAAACACTTCATTTTCAATCAACTATTTGTTTCTCGTTAAAATACTGAGTAAGATATTGAAAAGGGGAGAAGAGTTCTTTTTATTGCATATATCGACGTTTCAGCCGGATTAGAGCGGTTTTACGTGTGCATCTTAAATCGGTAATATAAATTGAAAATCATTAACATTTTAGTTAATTCTAATGAAAACACATTGATTTTTATCATTTGTATTGGAAGCAACATCTTTATACGTCTTTTCTAGGGTCTAAAAATACGAAACGTCGCTCTATGATTCGAAGTTAAAATCCTCAAATTTAGAATAATAATGACTTTATTTACGTTTTTCATGTAGTTTGATATTCGTAAATATATTCATTTTTACCAATATTTCGATACTATTTCATGTAGTATCACGATATGTGATTTGGCCTTCAAATCTCAGATTTTCGCATAATATTGCATTTTAAGCAAGTTTTCTTGCATTTTGTTTCGTACTAAAAATCATCGAATTCAGCAATATTTTGACGTTTATCATCCCCTTTTCCTTTATGAGATATAAACAAAATATCATCGATTAGGCAATATTTTGCTGTTTTTCCACGTTTTTGTGAATTTTCAGTTTATTGATATTAATTCATTAATATACGATAAAAATGATGCAAACACATAATTCATTAGGTAATATCCTTAAACACTTCATTTTCAATCAACTATTTGTTTCTCGTTAAAATACTGAGTAAGATATTGAAAAGGGGAGAAGTTCTGTTTTTATTGCATATATCGACGTTTCAGCCGGATTAGAGCGGTTTTACGTGTGCATCTTAAATCGGTAATATAAATTGAAAATCAGGAACATTTTAGTTAATTCTAATGAAACACATTGATTTTTATCATTTGTATTGGAAACAACACTATCAAATGTCTTTTTTGGATCTAAATAATACGAAACCTCGCTTATGATTCGAAGTTAATATCCTCAAATTTGGTATAATAGTGACTTTTTCACGTTTTTCATGTAGTTTGATATTACGTAAATATATTCATTTTTACCAATATTTCGATACTATTTCATGTAGTATCACGGTATGTGATTTGGCCTTCAAATCTCAGATTTTCGCATAATATTGCATTTTAAGCAAGTTTTCTTGCATTTTGTTTCGTACTAAAAATCATCGAATTCAGCAATATTTTGACGTTATCATCCCCTTTTCCTTTATGAGATATAAACAAAATATCATCGATTAGGCAATATTTTGCTGTTTTTCCACGTTTTTGTGAATTTTCAGTTTATTGATATTAATTCATTAATATACGATAAAAATGATGCAAACACATAATTCATTAGTAATATCCTTAAATACTTCATTTTCAATCAACTATTTGTTTCTCGTTAAAATACTGAGTAAGATATTGAAAAGGGGAGAAGTTCTGTTTTTATTGCATATATCGACGTTTCAGTTGGAATAGAGCGGTTTTACGTGTCATCTTCCATCGGTAATATAAACGGAAAATCAGGAACATTTTAGTTAATTCTAATGAAACACATTGATTTTTATCATTTGTATTGGAAACAACACTATCAAATGTCTTTTTTGGATCTAAATAATACGAAACCTCGCTCTATGATTCGAAGTTAAAATCCTCAAATTTGGTATAATAGTGACTTTTTCACGTTTTTCATGTAGTTTGATATTAAATATATTCATTTTTACCAATATTTCGATACTATTTCATGTAGTATCACGTATGTGATTTGGCCTTCAAATCTCAGATTTTCGCATAATATTGCATTTTAAGCAAGTTTTCTTGCATTTTGTTTCGTACTAAAAATCATCGAATTCAGCAATATTTTGACGTTTATCATCCCCTTTTCCTTTATGTGATATAAACAAAATATCATCGAATTAGGCAATATTTTGCCGTTTTTCCACGTTTTTGTGAATTTTCAGTTTATTGCTATTAATTCAATGAATATACGATAAAAATGATGCAAACACATAATTGATCAGAAATTAACCTTAAACACTTCATTTTCAATCAACTATTTGTTTCTCGTTAAAATACTGAGTAAGATATTGAAAAGGGGAGAAGTTCTGTTTTTATTGCATATATCGACGTTTCAGCCGGATTAGAGCGGTTTTACGTGTGCATCTTAAATCGGTAATATAAATTGAAAATCATTAACATTTTAGTTAATTCTAATGAAACACATTGATTTTTATCATTTGTATTGGAAGCAACATCTTTATACGTCTTTTCTGGTCTAAAAATACGAAACTCGCTCTATGATTCGAAGTTAAAATCCTCAAATTTAGAATAATATGACTTTTTACGTTTTTCATGTAGTTTGATATTCGTAAATATATTCATTTTTACCAATATTTCGATACTATTTCATGTAGTATCACGATATGTGATTTGGCCTTCAAATCTCAGATTTTCGCATAATATTGCATTTTAAGCAAGTTTTCTTGCATTTTGTTTCGTACTAAAAATCATCGAATTCAGCAATATTTTGACGTTTATCATCCCCTTTTCCTTTATGAGATATAAACAAAATATCATCGATTAAGGCAATATTTTGCTGTTTTTCCACGTTTTTGTGAATTTTCAGTTTATTGATATTAATTCATTAAATATACGATAAAAATGATGCAAACACATAATTCATTAGGTAATATCCTTAAATACTTCATTTTCAATCAACTATTTGTTTCTCGTTAAAATACTGAGTAAGATATTGAAAAGGGGAGAAGTTCTGTTTTTATTGCATATATCGACGTTTCAGGGAATAGAGCGGTTTTACGTGTCATCTTCCATCGGTAATATAAACGGAAAATCAGGAACATTTTAGTTAATTCTAATGAAACACATTGATTTTTATCATTTGTATTGGAAACAACACTATCAAATGTCTTTTTTGGATCTAAATAATACGAAACCTCTCTTTATGATTCGAAGTTAATCCTCAAATTTGGTATAATAGTGACTTTTTCACGTTTTTCATGTAGTTTGATATTACGTAAATATATTCATTTTTACCAATATTTCGATACTATTTCATGTAGTATCACGTATGTGATTTGGCCTTCAAATCTCAGATTTTCGCATAATATTGCATTTTAAGCAAGTTTTCTTGCATTTTGTTTCGTACTAAAAATCATCGAATTCAGCAATATTTTGACGTTTATCATCCCCTTTTCCTTTATGTGATATAAACAAAATATCATCGAATTAGGCAATATTTTGCGTTTTTCCACGTTTTTGTGAATTTTCAGTTTATTGCTATAATTCAATGAATATACGATAAAAATGATGCAAACACATAATTGATCAGAAATTAACCTTAAACACTTCATTTTCAATCAACTATTTGTTTCTCGTTAAAATACTGAGTAAGATATTGAAAAGGGGAGAAGTTCTGTTTTTATTGCATATATCGACGTTTCAGCCGGATTAGAGCGGTTTTACGTGTGCATCTTAAATCGGTAATATAAATTGAAAATCATTAACATTTTAGTTAATTCTAATGAAACACATTGATTTTTATCATTTGTATTGGAAGCAACATCTTTAACGTCTTTTCTAGGGTCTAAAAATACGAAACGCCTCGCTCTATGATTCGAAGTTAAAATCCTCAAATTTAGAATAATAATGACTTTTTTACGTTTTTCATGTAGTTTGATATTCGTAAATATATTCATTTTTACCAATATTTCGATACTATTTCATGTAGTATCACGATATGTGATTTGGCCTTCAAATCTCAGATTTTCGCATAATATTGCATTTTAAGCAAGTTTTCTTGCATTTTGTTTCGTACTAAAAATCATCGAATTCAGCAATATTTTGACGTTTATCATCCCCTTTTCCTTTATGAGATATAAACAAAATATCATCGATTAAGGCAATATTTTGCTGTTTTTCCACGTTTTTGTGAATTTTCAGTTTATTGATATTAATTCATTAATATACGATAAAAATGATGCAAACACATAATTCATTAGTAATATCCTTAAATACTTCATTTTCAATCAACTATTTGTTTCTCGTTAAAATACTGAGTAAGATATTGAAAAGGGGAGAAGTTCTGTTTTTATTGCATATATCGACGTTTCAGTTGGAATAGAGCGGTTTTACGTGTGCATCTTCCATCGGTAATATAAACGGAAAATCAGGAACATTTTAGTTAATTCTAATGAAACACATTGATTTTTATCATTGTATTGGAAACAACACTTTCAAATGTCTTTTTTTGGATCTAAATAATACGAAACCTCGCTTATGATTCGAAGTTAATATCCTCAAATTTGGTATAATAGTGACTTTTTCACGTTTTTCATGTAGTTTGATATTACGTAAATATATTCATTTTTACCAATATTTCGATACTATTTCATGTAGTATCACGGTATGTGATTTGGCCTTCAAATCTCAGATTTTCGCATAATATTGCATTTTAAGCAAGTTTTCTTGCATTTTGTTTCGTACTAAAAATCATCGAATTCAGCAATATTTTGACGTTTATCATCCCCTTTTCCTTTATGTGATATAAACAAAATATCATCGAATTAGGCAATATTTTGCGTTTTTCCACGTTTTTGTGAATTTTCAGTTTATTGTTTAATTCATGAATATACGATAAAAATGATGCAAACACATAATTGATCAGAATTAACCTTAAACACTTCATTTTCAATCAACTATTTGTTTCTCGTTAAAATACTGAGTAAGATATTGAAAAGGGAGAAGTTCTGTTTTTATTGCATATATCGACGTTTCAGCCGGATTAGAGCGGTTTTACGTGTGCATCTTAAATCGGTAATATAAATTGAAAATCAACATTTTAGTTAATTCTAATGAAACACATTGATTTTTATCATTTGTATTGGAACAACACTTTAAACGTCTTTTCTGGATCTAAAAATACGAAACTCGCTCTATGATTCGAAGTTAAAATCCTCAAATTTAGAATAATAGTGACTTTTTACGTTTTTCATGTAGTTTGATATTCGTAAATATATTCATTTTTACCAATATTTCGATACTATTTCATGTAGTATCACGTATGTGATTTGGCCTTCAAATCTCAGATTTTCGCATAATATTGCATTTTAAGCAAGTTTTCTTGCATTTTGTTTCGTACTAAAAATCATCGAATTCAGCAATATTTTGACGTTTATCATCCCCTTTTCCTTTATGAGATATAAACAAAATATCATCGAATTAGGCAATATTTTGCTGTTTTTCCACGTTTTTGTGAATTTTCAGTTTATTGATATTAATTCATTAAATATACGATAAAAATGATGCAAACACATAATTCATTAGTAAATCCTTAAATACTTCATTTTCAATCAACTATTTGTTTCTCGTTAAAATACTGAGTAAGATATTGAAAAGGGGAGAAGTTCTGTTTTTATTGCATATATCGACGTTTCAGCCGGATAGAGCGGTTTTACGTGTCATCTTCCATCGGTAATATAAACGGAAAATCAGGAACATTTTAGTTAATTCTAATGAAACACATTGATTTTTATCATTTGTATTGGAAACAACACTTTCAAATGTCTTTTTTGGATCTAAATAATACGAAACCTCGCTTATGATTCGAAGTTAAATCCTCAAATTTGGTATAATAGTGACTTTTTCACGTTTTTCATGTAGTTTGATATTACGTAAATATATTCATTTTTACCAATATTTCGATACTATTTCATGTAGTATCACGTATGTGATTTGGCCTTCAAATCTCAGATTTTCGCATAATATTGCATTTTAAGCAAGTTTTCTTGCATTTTGTTTCGTACTAAAA
This sequence comes from Procambarus clarkii, assembly GCF_040958095.1. NCBI lineage: Eukaryota > Metazoa > Arthropoda > Malacostraca > Decapoda > Cambaridae > Procambarus > Procambarus clarkii. The sequence continues at coordinate 18,913,068 of NC_091222.1, read as the reverse complement.
ATCATCGAATTCAGCAATATTTTGACGTTTATCATCCCCTTTTCCTTTATGTGATATAAACAAAATATCATCGAATTAGGCAATATTTTGCTGTTTTTCCACGTTTTTGTGAATTTTCAGTTTATTGCTATTAATTCATTGAATATACGATAAAAATGATGCAAACACATAATTGATCAGAAATACCTTAAACACTTCATTTTCAATCAACTATTTGTTTCTCGTTAAAATACTGAGTAAGATATTGAAAAGGGAGAAGTTCTGTTTTTATTGCATATATCGACGTTTCAGCCGGATTAGAGCGGTTTTACGTGTGCATCTTAAATCGGTAATATAAATTGAAAATCATTAACATTTTAGTTAATTCTAATGAAACACATTGATTTTTATCATTTGTATTGGAACAACATCTTTATACGTCTTTTCTGGTCTAAAAATACGAAACTCGCTCTATGATTCGAAGTTAAATCCTCAAATTTAGTATAATGACTTTTTACGTTTTTCATGTAGTTTGATATTTCGTAAATATATTCATTTTTACCAATATTTCGATACTATTTCATGTAGTATCACGATATGTGATTTGGCCTTCAAATCTCAGATTTTCGCATAATATTGCATTTTAAGCAAGTTTTCTTGCATTTTGTTTCGTACTAAAAATCATCGAATTCAGCAATATTTTGACGTTTATCATCCCCTTTTCCTTTATGAGATATAAACAAAATATCATCGATTAGGCAATATTTTGCTGTTTTTCCACGTTTTTGTGAATTTTCAGTTTATTGATATTAATTCATTAAATATACGATAAAAATGATGCAAACACATAATTCATTAGGTAATATCCTTAAATACTTCATTTTCAATAACTATTTGTTTCTCGTTAAAATACTGAGTAAGATATTGAAAAGGGGAGAAGTTCTGTTTTTATTGCATATATCGACGTTTCAGTGGATAGAGCGGTTTTACGTGTCATCTTCCATCGGTAATATAAACGGAAAATCAGGAACATTTTAGTTAATTCTAATGAAACACATTGATTTTTATCATTTGTATTGGAAACAACACTATCAAATGTCTTTTTTGGATCTAAATAATACGAAACCTCTCTTTATGATTCGAAGTTAATATCCTCAAATTTGGTATAATAGTGACTTTTTCACGTTTTTCATGTAGTTTGATATTACGTAAATATATTCATTTTTACCAATATTTCGATACTATTTCATGTAGTATCACGTATGTGATTTGGCCTTCAAATCTCAGATTTTCGCATAATATTGCATTTTAAGCAAGTTTTCTTGCATTTTGTTTCGTACTAAAAATCATCGAATTCAGCAATATTTTGACGTTTATCATCCCCTTTTCCTTTATGTGATATAAACAAAATATCATCGAATTAGGCAATATTTTGCGTTTTTCCACGTTTTTGTGAATTTTCAGTTTATTGCTATTAATTCAATGAATATACGATAAAAATGATGCAAACACATAATTGATCAGAAATTAACCTTAAACTTCATTTTCAATCAACTATTTGTTTCTCGTTAAAATACTGAGTAAGATATTGAAAAGGGGAGAAGTTCTGTTTTTATTGCATATATCGACGTTTCAGCCGGATTAGAGCGGTTTTACGTGTGCATCTTAAATCGGTAATATAAATTGAAAATCATTAACATTTTAGTTAATTCTAATGAAAACACATTGATTTTTATCATTTGTATTGGAAACACTTTAAATGTCTTTTCTAGGGTCTAAAAATACGAAACGTCGCTCTATGATTCGAAGTTAAAATCCTCAAATTTAGAATAATAATGACTTTTTTACGTTTTTCATGTAGTTTGATATTCGTAAATATATTCATTTTTACCAATATTTCGATACTATTTCATGTAGTATCACGATATGTGATTTGGCCTTCAAATCTCAGATTTTCGCATAATATTGCATTTTAAGCAAGTTTTCTTGCATTTTGTTTCGTACTAAAAATCATCGAATTCAGCAATATTTTGACGTTTATCATCCCCTTTTCCTTTATGAGATATAAACAAAATATCATCGATTAGGCAATATTTTGCTGTTTTTCCACGTTTTTGTGAATTTTCAGTTTATTGATATTAATTCATTAAATATACGATAAAAATGATGCAAACACATAATTCATTAGGTAATATCCTTAAATACTTCATTTTCAATCAACTATTTGTTTCTCGTTAAAATACTGAGTAAGATATTGAAAAGGGGAGAAGTTCTGTTTTTATTGCATATATCGACGTTTCAGTGGAATAGAGCGGTTTTACGTGTGCATCTTCCATCGGTAATATAAACGGAAAATCAGGAACATTTTAGTTAATTCTAATGAAACACATTGATTTTTATCATTGTATTGGAAACAACACTTCAAATGTCTTTTTTGGATCTAAATAATACGAAACCTCGCTTATGATTCGAAGTTAATACCTCAAATTTGGTATAATAGTGACTTTTTCACGTTTTTCATGTAGTTTGATATTACGTAAATATATTCATTTTTACCAATATTTCGATACTATTTCATGTAGTATCACGTATGTGATTTGGCCTTCAAATCTCAGATTTTCGCATAATATTGCATTTTAAGCAAGTTTTCTTGCATTTTGTTTCGTACTAAAAATCATCGAATTCAGCAATATTTTGACGTTTATCATCCCCTTTTCCTTTATGTGATATAAACAAAATATCATCGAATTAGGCAATATTTTGCTGTTTTTCCACGTTTTTGTGAATTTTCAGTTTATTGCTATTAATTCATAATATACGATAAAAATGATGCAAACACATAATTGATCAGAAATAACCTTAAATACTTCATTTTCAATCAACTATTTGTTTCTCGTTAAAATACTGAGTAAGATATTGAAAAGGGAGAAGTTCTGTTTTTATTGCATATATCGACGTTTCAGCCGGATTAGAGCGGTTTTACGTGTGCATCTTAAATCGGTAATATAAATTGAAAATCAGGAACATTTTAGTTAATTCTAATGAAACACATTGATTTTTATCATTTGTATTGGAAACAACACTTAAATGTCTTTTCTGGATCTAAATAATACGAAACCTCGCTCTATGATTCGAAGTTAAAATCCTCAAATTTGGTATAATAAGTGACTTTTTTACGTTTTTCATGTAGTTTGATATTACGTAAATATATTCATTTTTACCAATATTTCGATACTATTTCATGTAGTATCACGTATGTGATTTGGCCTTCAAATCTCAGATTTTCGCATAATATTGCATTTTAAGCAAGTTTTCTTGCATTTTGTTTCGTACTAAAAATCATCGAATTCAGCAATATTTTGACGTTTATCATCCCCTTTTCCTTTATGAGATATAAACAAAATATCATCGATTAGGCAATATTTTGCTGTTTTTCCACGTTTTTGTGAATTTTCAGTTTATTGATATTAATTCATTAATATACGATAAAAATGATGCAAACACATAATTGATTAGGTAATATCCTTAAATACTTCATTTTCAATAACTATTTGTTTCTCGTTAAAATCTGAGTAAGATATTGAAAAGGGAGAAGTTCTGTTTTTATTGCATATATCGACGTTTCAGTTGGAATAGAGCGGTTTTACGTGTCATCTTCCATCGGTAATATAAACGGAAAATCAGGAACATTTTAGTTAATTCTAATGAAACACATTGATTTTTATCATTTGTATTGGAAACAACACTTCAAATGTCTTTTTTGGATCTAAATAATACGAAACTCGCTCTATGATTCGAAGTTAATATCCTCAAATTTGGTATAATAGTGACTTTTTCACGTTTTTCATGTAGTTTGATATTACGTAAATATATTCATTTTTACCAATATTTCGATACTATTTCATGTAGTATCACGTATGTGATTTGGCCTTCAAATCTCAGATTTTCGCATAATATTGCATTTTAAGCAAGTTTTCTTGCATTTTGTTTCGTACTAAAAATCATCGAATTCAGCAATATTTTGACGTTTATCATCCCCTTTTCCTTTATGTGATATAAACAAAATATCATCGAATTAGGCAATATTTTGCGTTTTTCCACGTTTTTGTGAATTTTCAGTTTATTGTTATTAATTCATGAATATACGATAAAAATGATGCAAACACATAATTGATCAGAAATAACCTTAAACACTTCATTTTCAATCAACTATTTGTTTCTCGTTAAAATACTGAGTAAGATATTGAAAAGGGAGAAGTTCTGTTTTTATTGCATATATCGACGTTTCAGCCGGATTAGAGCGGTTTTACGTGTGCATCTTAAATCGGTAATATAAACGGAAAATCATTAACATTTTAGTTAATTCTAATGAAACACATTGATTTTTATCATTTGTATTGGAACAACACTTTAAATGTCTTTTCTGGATCTAAAAATACGAAACTCGCTCTATGATTCGAAGTTAAAATCCTCAAATTTGGTATAATATGACTTTTTTACGTTTTTCATGTAGTTTGATTTCGTAAATATATTCATTTTTACCAATATTTCGATACTATTTCATGTAGTATCACGTATGTGATTTGGCCTTCAAATCTCAGATTTTCGCATAATATTGCATTTTAAGCAAGTTTTCTTGCATTTTGTTTCGTACTAAAAATCATCGAATTCAGCAATATTTTGACGTTTATCATCCCCTTTTCCTTTTGAGATATAAACAAAATATCATCGATTAGGCAATATTTTGCTGTTTTTCCACGTTTTTGTGAATTTTCAGTTTATTGATATTAATTCATTAATATACGATAAAAATGATGCAAACACATAATTCATTAGTAATACCTTAAATACTTCATTTTCAATCAACTATTTGTTTCTCGTTAAAATACTGAGTAAGATATTGAAAAGGGGAGAAGTTCTGTTTTTATTGCATATATCGACGTTTCAGCCGGAATAGAGCGGTTTTACGTGTACATCTTCCATCGGTAATATAAACGGAAAATCAGGAACATTTTAGTTAATTCTAATGAAACACATTGATTTTTATCATTGTATTGGAAACAACATTTCAAATGTCTTTTTTGGATCTAAAAATACGAAACCTCGCTTATGATTCGAAGTTAATATCCTCAAATTTGGTATAATAGTGACTTTTTCACGTTTTTCATGTAGTTTGATATTACGTAAATATATTCATTTTTACCAATATTTCGATACTATTTCATGTAGTATCACGTATGTGATTTGGCCTTCAAATCTCAGATTTTCGCATAATATTGCATTTTAAGCAAGTTTTCTTGCATTTTGTTTCGTACTAAAAATCATCGAATTCAGCAATATTTTGACGTTTATCATCCCCTTTTCCTTTATGTGATATAAACAAAATATCATCGAATTAGGCAATATTTTGCTGTTTTTCCACGTTTTTGTGAATTTTCAGTTTATTGTTATTAATTCATTAAATATACGATAAAAATGATGCAAACACATAATTGATCAGAATATCCTTAAATACTTCATTTTCAATCAACTATTTGTTTCTCGTTAAAATACTGAGTAAGATATTGAAAAGGGAGAAGTTCTGTTTTTATTGCATATATCGACGTTTCAGCCGGATAGAGCGGTTTTACGTGCATCTTCCATCGGTAATATAAACGGAAAATCAGGAACATTTTAGTTAATTCTAATGAAACACATTGATTTTTATCATTTGTATTGGAAACAACATCTTAAATGTCTTTTCTGGATCTAAAAATACGAAACCTCGCTCTATGATTCGAAGTTAAATCCTCAAATTTGGTATAATATGACTTTTTTACGTTTTTCATGTAGTTTGATATTACGTAAATATATTCATTTTACCAATATTTCGATACTATTTCATGTAGTATCACGTATGTGATTTGGCCTTCAAATCTCAGATTTTCGCATAATATTGCATTTTAAGCAAGTTTTCTTGCATTTTGTTTCGTACTAAAAATCATCGAATTCAGCAATATTTTGACGTTTATCATCCCCTTTTCCTTTATGTGATATAAACAAAATATCATCGAATTAGGCAATATTTTGCTGTTTTTCCACGTTTTTGTGAATTTTCAGTTTATTGATATTAATTCATTAAATATACGATAAAAATGATGCAAACACATAATTCATTAGTAATATCCTTAAATACTTCATTTTCAATAACTATTTGTTTCTCGTTAAAATACTGAGTAAGATATTGAAAAGGGGAGAAGTTCTGTTTTTATTGCATATATCGACGTTTCAGTTGGAATAGAGCGGTTTTACGTGTACATCTTCCATCGGTAATATAAACGGAAAATCAGGAACATTTTAGTTAATTCTAATGAAACACATTGATTTTTATCATTTGTATTGGAAACAACATTCAAATGTCTTTTTTGGATCTAAATAATACGAAACCTCGCTTTATGATTCGAAGTTAAATCCTCAAATTTGGTATAATAGTGACTTTTTCACGTTTTTCATGTAGTTTGATATTACGTAAATATATTCATTTTTACCAATATTTCGATACTATTTCATGTAGTATCACGTATGTGATTTGGCCTTCAAATCTCAGATTTTCGCATAATATTGCATTTTAAGCAAGTTTTCTTGCATTTTGTTTCGTACTAAAAATCATCGAATTCAGCAATATTTTGACGTTTATCATCCCCTTTTCCTTTATGTGATATAAACAAAATATCATCGAATTAGGCAATATTTTGCGTTTTTCCACGTTTTTGTGAATTTTCAGTTTATTGCTATTAATTCAATGAATATACGATAAAAATGATGCAAACACATAATTGATCAGAAATAACCTTAAACACTTCATTTTCAATCAACTATTTGTTTCTCGTTAAAATACTGAGTAAGATATTGAAAAGGGGAGAAGTTCTGTTTTTATTGCATATATCGACGTTTCAGCCGGATTAGAGCGGTTTTACGTGTGCATCTTAAATCGGTAATATAAATTGAAAATCAAACATTTTAGTTAATTCTAATGAAAACACATTGATTTTTATCATTTGTATTGGAACAACACTTCAAATGTCTTTTCGGATCTAAAAATACGAAACTCGCTCTATGATTCGAAGTTAAAATCCTCAAATTTAGAATAATAATGACTTTTTTACGTTTTTCATGTAGTTTGATATTCGTAAATATATTCATTTTTACCAATATTTCGATACTATTTCATGTAGTATCACGATATGTGATTTGGCCTTCAAATCTCAGATTTTCGCATAATATTGCATTTTAAGCAAGTTTTCTTGCATTTTGTTTCGTACTAAAAATCATCGAATTCAGCAATATTTTGACGTTTATCATCCCCTTTTCCTTTATGAGATATAAACAAAATATCATCGATTAGGCAATATTTTGCTGTTTTTCCACGTTTTTGTGAATTTTCAGTTTATTGATATTAATTCATTAATATACGATAAAAATGATGCAAACACATAATTCATTAGGTAATATCCTTAAATACTTCATTTTCAATCAACTATTTGTTTCTCGTTAAAATACTGAGTAAGATATTGAAAAGGGAGAAGTTCTGTTTTTATTGCATATATCGACGTTTCAGCCGGAATAGAGCGGTTTTACGTGCATCTTCCATCGGTAATATAAACGGAAAATCAGGAACATTTTAGTTAATTCTAATGAAACACATTGATTTTTATCATTTGTATTGGAAACAACACTTCAAATGTCTTTTTTGGATCTAAATAATACGAAACCTCGCTTATGATTCGAAGTTAATATCCTCAAATTTGGTATAATAGTGACTTTTTCACGTTTTTCATGTAGTTTGATATTACGTAAATATATTCATTTTTACCAATATTTCGATACTATTTCATGTAGTATCACGGTATGTGATTTGGCCTTCAAATCTCAGATTTTCGCATAATATTGCATTTTAAGCAAGTTTTCTTGCATTTTGTTTCGTACTAAAAATCATCGAATTCAGCAATATTTTGACGTTTATCATCCCCTTTTCCTTTATGTGATATAAACAAAATATCATCGAATTAGGCAATATTTTGCTGTTTTTCCACGTTTTTGTGAATTTTCAGTTTATTGCTATTAATTCAATGAATATACGATAAAAATGATGCAAACACATAATTGATCAGAAATACCTTAAACACTTCATTTTCAATCAACTATTTGTTTCTCGTTAAAATACTGAGTAAGATATTGAAAAGGGGAGAAGTTCTGTTTTTATTGCATATATCGACGTTTCAGCCGGATTAGAGCGGTTTTACGTGTGCATCTTAAATCGGTAATATAAATTGAAAATCATTAACATTTTAGTTAATTCTAATGAAAACACATTGATTTTTATCATTTGTATTGGAACAACATCTTTCAAATGTCTTTTCTGGTCTAAAAATACGAAACGTCGCTCTATGATTCGAAGTTAAAATCCTCAAATTTAGAATAATAATGACTTTTTTACGTTTTTCATGTAGTTTGATATTCGTAAATATATTCATTTTTACCAATATTTCGATACTATTTCATGTAGTATCACGATATGTGATTTGGCCTTCAAATCTCAGATTTTCGCATAATATTGCATTTTAAGCAAGTTTTCTTGCATTTTGTTTCGTACTAAAAATCATCGAATTCAGCAATATTTTGACGTTTATCATCCCCTTTTCCTTTATGAGATATAAACAAAATATCATCGATTAGGCAATATTTTGCTGTTTTTCCACGTTTTTGTGAATTTTCAGTTATTGATATTAATTCATTAAATATACGATAAAAATGATGCAAACACATAATTGATTAGTAATATCCTTAAATACTTCATTTTCAATCAACTATTTGTTTCTCGTTAAAATACTGAGTAAGATATTGAAAAGGGGAGAAGTTCTGTTTTTATTGCATATATCGACGTTTCAGGGAATAGAGCGGTTTTACGTGTGCATCTTAATCGGTAATATAAACGGAAAATCAGGAACATTTTAGTTAATTCTAATGAAACACATTGATTTTTATCATTTGTATTGGAAACAACACTATCAAATGTCTTTTTTGGATCTAAATAATACGAAACCTCGCTTTATGATTCGAAGTTAATATCCTCAAATTGGTATAATAGTGACTTTTTCACGTTTTTCATGTAGTTTGATATTACGTAAATATATTCATTTTTACCAATATTTCGATACTATTTCATGTAGTATCACGGTATGTGATTTGGCCTTCAAATCTCAGATTTTCGCATAATATTGCATTTTAAGCAAGTTTTCTTGCATTTTGTTTCGTACTAAAAATCATCGAATTCAGCAATATTTTGACGTTTATCATCCCCTTTTCCTTTATGTGATATAAACAAAATATCATCGAATTAGGCAATATTTTGCTGTTTTTCCACGTTTTTGTGAATTTTCAGTTTATTGATATTAATTCATTAATATACGATAAAAATGATGCAAACACATAATTGATAGTAATATCCTTAATACTTCATTTTCAATCAACTATTTGTTTCTCGTTAAAATACTGAGTAAGATATTGAAAAGGGGAGAAGTTCTGTTTTTATTGCATATATCGACGTTTCAGCCGGATAGAGCGGTTTTACGTGTCATCTTCCATCGGTAATATAAACGGAAAATCAGGAACATTTTAGTTAATTCTAATGAAACACATTGATTTTTATCATTTGTATTGGAACAACATTATCAAATGTCTTTTTTGGATCTAAATAATACGAAACCTCGCTCTATGATTCGAAGTTAAAATCCTCAAATTTGGTATAATAGTGACTTTTTCACGTTTTTCATGTAGTTTGATATTACGTAAATATATTCATTTTTACCAATATTTCGATACTATTTCATGTAGTATCACGTATGTGATTTGGCCTTCAAATCTCAGATTTTCGCATAATATTGCATTTTAAGCAAGTTTTCTTGCATTTTGTTTCGTACTAAAAATCATCGAATTCAGCAATATTTTGACGTTCATCCCCTTTTCCTTTATGAGATATAAACAAAATATCATCGATTAGGCAATATTTTGCTGTTTTTCCACGTTTTTGTGAATTTTCAGTTTATTGATATTAATTCATTAATATACGATAAAAATGATGCAAACACATAATTCATAGGTAATACCTTAAACACTTCATTTTCAATCAACTATTTGTTTCTCGTTAAAATACTGAGTAAGATATTGAAAAGGGGAGAAGTTCTGTTTTTATTGCATATATCGACGTTTCAGGGAATAGAGCGGTTTTACGTGTCATCTTCCATCGGTAATATAAACGGAAAATCAGGAACATTTTAGTTAATTCTAATGAAACACATTGATTTTTATCATTTGTATTGGAAACAACACTATCAAATGTCTTTTTTGGATCTAAATAATACGAAACCTCGCTTATGATTCGAAGTTAAATCCTCAAATTTGGTATAATAGTGACTTTTTACGTTTTTCATGTAGTTTGATATTACGTAAATATATTCATTTTTACCAATATTTCGATACTATTTCATGTAGTATCACGTATGTGATTTGGCCTTCAAATCTCAGATTTTCGCATAATATTGCATTTTAAGCAAGTTTTCTTGCATTTTGTTTCGTACTAAAAATCATCGAATTCAGCAATATTTTGACGTTTATCATCCCCTTTTCCTTTATGTGATATAAACAAAATATCATCGAATTAGGCAATATTTTGCTGTTTTTCCACGTTTTTGTGAATTTTCAGTTTATTGTTATTAATTCATTAAATATACGATAAAAATGATGCAAACACATAATTGATTAATAATATCCTTAAATACTTCATTTTCAATCAACTATTTGTTTCTCGTTAAAATCCTGAGTAAGATATTGAAAAGGAGAGAAGTTCAGTTTTTATTGCATATATCGACGTTTCTGCCGGAATAGAGCGGTTTTACGTGTCATCTTCCATCGGTAATATAAACGGAAAATCAGGAACATTTTAGTTAATTCTAATGAAACACATTGATTTTTATCATTTGTATTGGAAACAACATTCAAATGTCTTTTTTGGATCTAAATAATACGAAACCTCGCTCTATGATTCGAAGTTAAAATCCTCAAATTTGGTATAATAGTGACTTTTTCACGTTTTTCATGTAGTTTGATATTACGTAAATATATTCATTTTTACCAATATTTCGATACTATTTCATGTAGTATCACGTATGTGATTTGGCCTTCAAATCTCAGATTTTCGCATAATATTGCATTTTAAGCAAGTTTTCTTGCATTTTGTTTCGTACTAAAAATCATCGAATTCAGCAATATTTTGACGTTTATCATCCCCTTTTCCTTTATGGATATAAACAAAATATCATCGAATTAGGCAATATTTTGCGTTTTTCCACGTTTTTGTGAATTTTCAGTTTATTGCTTATAATTCATGAATATACGATAAAAATGATGCAAACACATAATTGATCAGAAATTAACCTTAAACACTTCATTTTCAATCAACTATTTGTTTCTCGTTAAAATACTGAGTAAGATATTGAAAAGGGGAGAAGTTCTGTTTTTATTGCATATATCGACGTTTCAGCCGGATTAGAGCGGTTTTACGTGTGCATCTTAAATCGGTAATATAAATTGAAAATCATTAACATTTTAGTTAATTCTAATGAAACACATTGATTTTTATCATTTGTTGGAACAACACTTTATACGTCTTTTTGGTCTAAAAATACGAAACTCGCTCTATGATTCGAAGTTAAAATCCTCAAATTTAGTATAATATGACTTTTTACGTTTTTCATGTAGTTTGATATTCGTAAATATATTCATTTTTACCAATATTTCGATACTATTTCATGTAGTATCACGATATGTGATTTGGCCTTCAAATCTCAGATTTTCGCATAATATTGCATTTTAAGCAAGTTTTCTTGCATTTTGTTTCGTACTAAAAATCATCGAATTCAGCAATATTTTGACGTTTATCATCCCCTTTTCCTTTATGAGATATAAACAAAATATCATCGATTAGGCAATATTTTGCTGTTTTTCCACGTTTTTGTGAATTTTCAGTTTATTGATATTAATTCATTAAATATACGATAAAAATGATGCAAACACATAATTCATTAGTAATATCCTTAAATACTTCATTTTCAATCAACTATTTGTTTCTCGTTAAAATACTGAGTAAGATATTGAAAAGGGAGAAGTTCTGTTTTTATTGCATATATCGACGTTTCTCCGGAATAGAGCGGTTTTACGTGTCATCTTCCATCGGTAATATAAACGGAAAATCAGGAACATTTTATAATTCTATGAAACACATTGATTTTTATCATTTGTATTGGAAACAACATTGTCAAATGTCTTTTCTTGGATCTAAATAATACGAAACCTCGCTCTATGATTCGAAGTTAAAATCCTCAAATTTGGTATAATAGTGACTTTTTCACGTTTTTCATGTAGTTTGATATTACGTAAATATATTATTTTTACCAATATTTCGATACTATTTCATGTAGTATCACGTATGTGATTTGGCCTTCAAATCTCAGATTTTCGCATAATATTGCATTTTAAGCAAGTTTTCTTGCATTTTGTTTCGTACTAAAAATCATCGAATTCAGCAATATTTTGACGTTTATCATCCCCTTTTCCTTTATGTGATATAAACAAAATATCATCGAATTAGGCAATATTTTGCCGTTTTTCCACGTTTTTGTGAATTTTCAGTTTATTGCTATTAATTCATGAATATACGATAAAAATGATGCAAACACATAATTGATCAGAAATTAACCTTAAACACTTCATTTTCAATCAACTATTTGTTTCTCGTTAAAATACTGAGTAAGATATTGAAAAGGGGAGAAGTTCTGTTTTTATTGCATATATCGACGTTTCAGCCGGATTAGAGCGGTTTTACGTGTGCATCTTAAATCGGTAATATAAATTGAAAATCATTAACATTTTAGTTAATTCTAATGAAACACATTGATTTTTATCATTTGTATTGGAACAACACTTTAACGTCTTTTCTGGTCTAAAAATACGAAACGTCGCTCTATGATTCGAAGTTAAAATCCTCAAATTTAGAATAATATGACTTTTTACGTTTTTCATGTAGTTTGATATTCGTAAATATATTCATTTTTACCAATATTTCGATACTATTTCATGTAGTATCACGATATGTGATTTGGCCTTCAAATCTCAGATTTTCGCATAATATTGCATTTTAAGCAAGTTTTCTTGCATTTTGTTTCGTACTAAAAATCATCGAATTCAGCAATATTTTGACGTTTATCATCCCCTTTTCCTTTATGAGATATAAACAAATATCATCGATTAAGGCAATATTTTGCTGTTTTTCCACGTTTTTGTGAATTTTCAGTTTATTGATATTAATTCATTAAATATACGATAAAAATGATGCAAACACATAATTCATTAGGTAATATCCTTAAATACTTCATTTTCAATCAACTATTTGTTTCTCGTTAAAATACTGAGTAAGATATTGAAAAGGGGAGAAGTTCTGTTTTTATTGCATATATCGACGTTTCAGCCGGATAGAGCGGTTTTACGTGTACATCTTCCATCGGTAATATAAACGGAAAATCAGGAACATTTTAGTTAATTCTAATGAAACACATTGATTTTTATCATTTGTATTGGAAACAACACTATCAAATGTCTTTTTTGGATCTAAATAATACGAAACCTCTCTTTATGATTCGAAGTTAATATCCTCAAATTTGGTATAATAGTGACTTTTTCACGTTTTTCATGTAGTTTGATATTACGTAAATATATTCATTTTTACCAATATTTCGATACTATTTCATGTAGTATCACGGTATGTGATTTGGCCTTCAAATCTCAGATTTTCGCATAATATTGCATTTTAAGCAAGTTTTCTTGCATTTTGTTTCGTACTAAAAATCATCGAATTCAGCAATATTTTGACGTTTATCATCCCCTTTTCCTTTATGTGATATAAACAAAATATCATCGAATTAGGCAATATTTTGCTGTTTTTCCACGTTTTTGTGAATTTTCAGTTTATTGTTATTAATTCATTAATATACGATAAAAATGATGCAAACACATAATTGATTAGATAATATCCTTAAATACTTCATTTTCAATCAACTATTTGTTTCTCGTTAAAATCCTGAGTAAGATATTGAAAAGGAGAGAAGTTCAGTTTTTATTGCATATATCGACGTTTCTGCCGGAATAGAGCGGTTTTACGTGCATCTTCCATCGGTAATATAAACGGAAAATCAGGAACATTTTAGTTAATTCTAATGAAACACATTGATTTTTATCATTTGTATTGGAAACAACATTGTCAAATGTCTTTTTTGGATCTAAATAATACGAAACCTCGCTCTATGATTCGAAGTTAAAATCCTCAAATTTGGTATAATAGTGACTTTTTCACGTTTTTCATGTAGTTTGATATTACGTAAATATATTCATTTTTACCAATATTTCGATACTATTTCATGTAGTATCACGTATGTGATTTGGCCTTCAAATCTCAGATTTTCGCATAATATTGCATTTTAAGCAAGTTTTCTTGCATTTTGTTTCGTACTAAAAATATCATCGAATTTCAGCTAAATTTTGACGTTTATCATCCCCTTTTCCGTTTATGATGATATAAACAAGATATCATCGAATTAGGCAATATTTTGCCTGTTTTTCCACGTTTTTGTGAATTTTCAGTTTATTGATATTAATCAATGATATTACGATAAAAATGATGCAAACACACTATTCGATTAGATTTAATCCTTAAACACTTGATTTTCAATCAACTATTTGTTTCTCGTTAAAATACTGAGTAAGATATTGAAAAGGGGAGAAGTTCTGTTTTTATTGCATATATCGACGTTTCAGCCGGATTAGAGCGGTTTTTACGTGTGCAGTCTTAAATCGGTAATATAAATTAAAAATCATTAACATTTTAGTTAATTCTAATGAAACAACATTGATTTTTATCATTTGTATTGGGAAAGCAACATCTATCAATGTCTTTTTTAGGGATCTAAATAATACGAAACCGTCAGCTCTATGATTCGAAGTTAATATCCTCAAATTTAGAATTAATATAGTGACTTTATTTACGTTTTTCATGTAGTTTGATATTACGTAAATATATTCATTTTTACCAATATTTCGATACTATTTCATGTAGTATCACGGTATGTGATTTGGCCTTCAAATCTCAGATTTTCGCATAATATTGTCATTTTAAGCAAGTTTTCTTGCATTTTGTTTCGTACTAAAATCATTCGAATTCAGCAATATTTTGACGTTCATCATCCCCTTTTCCTTTATGAGATATAAACAAAATATCATCGAATTAGGCAATATTTTGCTGTTTTTCCACGTTTTTGTGAATTTTCAGTTTATTGTTATTAATTCATTAATATACGATAAAAATGATGCAAACACATAATTGATTAGATAATATCCTTAAATACTTCATTTTCAATCAACTATTTGTTTCTCGTTAAAATACTGAGTAAGATATTGAAAAGGGAGAAGTTCTGTTTTTATTGCATATATCGACGTTTCTGCCGGAATAGAGCGGTTTTACGTGTACATCTTCCATCGGTAATATAAACGGAAAATCAGGAACATTTTATAATTCTATGAAACACATTGATTTTTATCATTTGTATTGGAAACAACATTGTCAAATGTCTTTTCTTGGATCTAAATAATACGAAACCTCGCTCTATGATTCGAAGTTAAAATCCTCAAATTTGGTATAATAGTGACTTTTTCACGTTTTTCATGTAGTTTGATATTACGTAAATATATTTATTTTTACCAATATTTCGATACTATTTCATGTAGTATCACGTATGTGATTTGGCCTTCAAATCTCAGATTTTCGCATAATATTGCATTTTAAGCAAGTTTTCTTGCATTTTGTTTCGTACTAAAAATCATCGAATTCAGCAATATTTTGACGTTTATCATCCCCTTTTCCTTTATGTGATATAAACAAAATATCATCGAATTAGGCAATATTTTGCTTTTTCCACGTTTTTGTGAATTTTCAGTTTATTGTATTAATTCATTAATATACGATAAAAATGATGCAAACACATAATTGATTAGTAATATCCTTAAATACTTCATTTTCAATAACTATTTGTTTCTCGTTAAAATACTGAGTAAGATATTGAAAAGGGGAGAAGTTCTGTTTTTATTGCATATATCGACGTTTCAGCCGGAATAGAGCGGTTTTACGTGTCATCTTCCATCGGTAATATAAACGGAAAATCAGGAACATTTTAGTTAATTCTAATGAAACACATTGATTTTTATCATTTGTATTGGAAACAACACTTTCAAATGTCTTTTTTGGATCTAAAAATACGAAACCTCGCTCTATGATTCGAAGTTAAAATCCTCAAATTTGGTATAATAGTGATTTTTCACGTTTTTCATGTAGTTTGATATTACGTAAATATATTCATTTTTACCAATATTTCGATACTATTTCATGTAGTATCACGTATGTGATTTGGCCTTCAAATCTCAGATTTTCGCATAATATTGCATTTTAAGCAAGTTTTCTTGCATTTTGTTTCGTACTAAAAATCATCGAATTCAGCAATATTTTGACGTTTATCATCCCCTTTTCCTTTATGTGATATAAACAAAATATCATCGAATTAGGCAATATTTTGCGTTTTTCCACGTTTTTGTGAATTTTCAGTTTATTGTTATTAATTCATTAATATACGATAAAAATGATGCAAACACATAATTGATTAGATAATATCCTTAAATACTTCATTTTCAATCAACTATTTGTTTCTCGTTAAAATACTGAGTAAGATATTGAAAAGGGGAGAAGTTCTGTTTTTATTGCATATATCGACGTTTCAGTTAGCGCGTTTTACGTGTCATCTTCCATCGGTAATATAAACGGAAAATCAGGAACATTTTAGTTAATTCTAATGAAACACATTGATTTTTATCATTTGTGTTGGAAACAACACTTCAAATGTTTTTTTGGATCTAAAAATACGAAACCTCGCTTATGATTCGAAGTTAATATCCTCAAATTTGGTATAATAGTGACTTTTTCACGTTTTTCATGTAGTTTGATATTACGTAAATATATTCATTTTTACCAATATTTCGATACTATTTCATGTAGTATCACGTATGTGATTTGGCCTTCAAATCTCAGATTTTCGCATAATATTGCATTTTAAGCAAGTTTTCTTGCATTTTGTTTCGTACTAAAAATCATCGAATTCAGCAATATTTTGACGTTTATCATCCCCTTTTCCTTTATGTGATATAAACAAAATATCATCGAATTAGGCAATATTTTGCGTTTTTCCACGTTTTTGTGAATTTTCAGTTTATTGCTTATAATTCAATGAATATACGATAAAAATGATGCAAACACATAATTGATAGAAATTAACCTTAAACACTTCATTTTCAATCAACTATTTGTTTCTCGTTAAAATACTGAGTAAGATATTGAAAAGGGGAGAAGTTCTGTTTTTATTGCATATATCGACGTTTCAGCCGGATAGAGCGGTTTTACGTGTGCATCTTAAATCGGTAATATAAATTGAAAATCAGGAACATTTTAGTTAATTCTAATGAAACACATTGATTTTTATCATTTGTATTGGAACAACACTTAACGTCTTTTCTGGATCTAAAAATACGAAACCTCGCTCTATGATTCGAAGTTAAAATCCTCAAATTTGGAATAATAATGACTTTTTTACGTTTTTCATGTAGTTTGATATTCGTAAATATATTCATTTTTACCAATATTTCGATACTATTTCATGTAGTATCACGTATGTGATTTGGCCTTCAAATCTCAGATTTTCGCATAATATTGCATTTTAAGCAAGTTTTCTTGCATTTTGTTTCGTACTAAAAATCATCGAATTCAGCAATATTTTGACGTTTATCATCCCCTTTTCCTTTATGTGATATAAACAAAATATCATCGATTAGGCAATATTTTGCTGTTTTTCCACGTTTTTGTGAATTTTCAGTTTATTGATATTAATTCATTAAATATACGATAAAAATGATGCAAACACATAATTCATTAGAATATCCTTAAATACTTCATTTTCAATCAACTATTTGTTTCTCGTTAAAATCCTGAGTAAGATATTGAAAGGAGAGAAGTTCAGTTTTTATGCCATATATCGACGTTTCTGCCGGAATTATAGCGGTTTTACGTGTTCATCTTCCATCGGTAATATAAACGGAAAATCAGGAACATTTTAGATAATTCCTATGAAACACATTGATTTTTATCATTTGTATTGGAAACAACATTGTCAAATGTCTTTTCTTGGATCTAAATAATACGAAACCTCGCTCTATGATTTGAAGTTAAAATCCTCAAATTTGGTATAATAGTGACTTTTTTCTCGTTTTTTCATGTTAGTTTTGATATTACGTAAATATATTTATTTTACCAATATTTCGATACTATTTCATGTAGTATCACGCTATGTGATTTGGCTGTCAAATCTCAGATTTTCGCATAATATTGCATTTAAGCAACTTTTCTTGCATTTTGTTTCGTACTAAAAAATCATCGAATTCAGCAATATTTTGACGTTTATCATCCCTTTTCGTTTCATGTGATATAAACAAGATATCATCGAATTAGCAATATTTTGCCGTTTTTCCACGTTCTTTGTGAATTTTCAGTTTATTGCTATAATTCAATGAATATACGATAAAAATGATGCAAACACATAATTGATCAGATTTTAACCTTAAACACTTCATTTTCCATCAACTATTTGTTTCTCGTTTAAAATACTGAGTAAGATATGAAAAGGGGAGAAGTTCTGTTTTTATTGCATATATCGACGTTTCAGCCGGATTAGACGCGGTCTTTACGTGTGCATCTTAAATCGGTAATATAACTAAAATCATTAACATTTTAGTTAATTCTAATGAAAACACATGATTTTTATCATTTGTATGGGAAGCAACACTTTATACGTTCTTTTCTAGGGTCTAAAAAATACGAAACGTCGCTCTATGATTCGAAGTTAAAATCCTCAAATTTAGAATAATAATGACTTTATTTACGTTTTTTCATGTAGTTTGCTATTTCGTAAATATATTTATTTTTACCAATATTTCGATACTATTTCATGTAGTATCACGCTATGTGATTTGGCCTGTCAAATCTCAGATTTTAGCATAATATTGCATTTTAAGCAACTTTTCTTGCATTTTGTTTCGTACTAAAAATCATCGAATTCAGCAATATTTTGACGTTTATCATCCCCTTTTCGTTTATGTGATATAAACAAGATATCATCGATTAGGCAATATTTTGCCGTTTTTCCACGTTTTTGTGAATTTTCAGTTTATTGCTATTAATTCATGAATATACGATAAAAATGATGCAAACACATAATTAATCTAGATTTAATATCCTTAAACCTTCATTTTCAATCAACTAATTTGTTTCTCGTTAAAATCCTGAGTAAGATATTGAAAAGGGGAGAAGTTCATGTTTTTATTGCATATATCGACGTTTCAGCCGGAATTAGAGCGGTTTTACGTGTGCATCTTCATCGGTAATATAAATTAAAATCATGAACATTTTAGATTAATTCCTATGAAAACACATTGATTTTTATCATTTGTATTGGAAAGCAACATTGTCAAATGTCTTTTCTTGGATCTAAAAATACGAAACGTCGCTCTATGATTTCGAAGTTAAAATCCTCAAATTTGGTAATAATAGTGACTTTATTATCGTTTTTCATGTAGTTTGATATTACGTAAATATATTTATTTTTACCAATATTTCGATACTATTTCATGTAGTATCACGCTATGTGATTTGGCTGTCAAATCTCAGATTTTCGCATAATATTGCATTTTAAGCAACTTTTCTTGCATTTTGTTTCGTACTAAAAATCATCGAATTCAGCAATATTTTGACGTTTATCATCCCCTTTTCGTTTATGTGATATAAACAAGATATCATCGAATTAGGCAATATTTTGCCGTTTTTCCACGTTTTTGTGAATTTTCAGTTTATTGCTATTAATTCAATGAATATACGATAAAAATGATGCAAACACATAATTGATCAGATTTTAACCTTAAATCACTTCATTTTCAATCAACTATTTGTTTCTCGTTAAAATACTGAGTAAGATATTGAAAAGGGGAGAAGTTCTGTTTTTATTGCATATATCGACGTTTCAGCCGGATTAGAGCGGTTTTACGTGTGCATCTTAAATCGGTAATATAAATTAAAAATCATTAACATTTTAGTTAATTCCTAATGAAAACACATTGATTTTTATCATTTGTATGGGAAAGCAACATCTTTATACGTCTTTTCTAGGGTCTAAAAATACGAAACGTCGCTCTATGATTCGAAGTTAAAATCCTCAAATTTAGAATAATAATGACTTTATTTACGTTTTTCATGTAGTTTGATATTTACGTAAATATATTCATTTTTACCAATATTTCGATACTATTTCATGTAGTATCACGATATGTGATTTGGCTTCAAATCTCAGATTTTCGCATAATATTGCATTTTAAGCAAGTTTTCTTGCATTTTGTTTCGTACTAAAAATCATCGAATTCAGCAATATTTTGACGTTTATCATCCCCTTTTCCTTTATGAGATATAAACAAAATATCATCGATTAAGGCAATATTTTGCTGTTTTCCACGTTTTTGTGAATTTTCAGTTTAATGTTATTAATTCATTAAATATACGATAAAAATGATGCAAACACATAATTAATTAGATAATATCCTTAAATACTTCATTTTCAATCAACAATTTGTTTCTCGTTAAAATCCTGAGTAAGATATTGAAAAGGAGAGAAGTTCAGTTTTTATTGCATATATCGACGTTTCTGCCGGAATATACCGGTTTTACGTGTTCATCTTCCATCGGTAATATAAACGGAAAATCAGGAACATTTTAGATTAATTCCTATGAAACACATTGATTTTTATCATTTGTATTGGAAACAACATTGTCAAATGTCTTTTCTTGGATCTAAATAATACGAAACCTCGCTCTATGATTTGAAGTTAAAATCCTCAAATTTGGTATAATAGTGACTTTTTCTCGTTTTTCATGTAGTTTGATATTACGTAAATATATTTATTTTTACCAATATTTCGATACTATTTCATGTAGTATCACGATATGTGATTTGGCCTTCAAATCTCAGATTTTCGCATAATATTGCATTTTAAGCAAGTTTTCTTGCATTTTGTTTCGTACTAAAAATCATCGAATTCAGCAATATTTTGACGTTTATCATCCCCTTTTCCTTTATGAGATATAAACAAAATATCATCGATTAAGGCAATATTTTGCTGTTTTTCCACGTTTTTGTGAATTTTCAGTTTAATGTTATTAATTCATTAAATATACGATAAAAATGATGCAAACACATAATTAATTAGATAATATCCTTAAATACTTCATTTTCAATCAACAATTTGTTTCTCGTTAAAATCCTGAGTAAGATATTGAAAAGGAGAGAAGTTCAGTTTTTATTGCATATATCGACGTTTCTGCCGGAATATACCGGTTTTACGTGTTCATCTTCCATCGGTAATATAAACGTAAAATCAGTAACATTTTAGATAATTCCTATGAAACACATTGATTTTTATCATTTGTATTGGAAACAACATTGTCAAATGTCTTTTCTTGGATCTAAATAATACGAAACCTCGCTCTATGATTTGAAGTTAAAATCCTCAAATTTGGTATAATAGTGACTTTTTCTCGTTTTTCATGTAGTTTGATATTACGTAAATATATTTATTTTTACCAATATTTCGATACTATTTCATGTAGTATCACGCTATGTGATTTGGCTGTCAAATCTCAGATTTTAGCATAATATTGCATTTTAAGCAACTTTTCTTGCATTTTGTTTCGTACTAAAAATCATCGAATTCAGTAATATTTTGACGTTTATCATCCCCTTTTCGTTTATGTGATATAAACAAGATATCATCGAATTAGGCAATATTTTGCCGTTTTTCCACGTTTTTGTGAATTTTCAGTTTATTGCTATTAATTCAATGAATATACGATAAAAATGATGCAAACACATAATTGATCAGATTTTAACCTTAAACACTTCATTTTCAATCAACTATTTGTTTCTCGTTAAAATACTGAGTAAGATATTGAAAAGGGGAGAAGTTCTGTTTTTATTGCATATATCGACGTTTCAGCCGGATTAGAGCGGTTTTACGTGTGCATCTTAAATCGGTAATATAAATTAAAAATCATGAACATTTTAGTTAATTCTAATGAAAACACATTGATTTTTATCATTTGTATGGGAAGCAACATCTTTATACGTCATTTCTAGGGTCTAAAAAATACGAAACGTCGCTCTATGATTCGAAGTTAAAATCCTCAAATTTAGAATAATAATGACTTTATTTACGTTTTTCATGTAGTTTGATATTACGTAAATATATTCATTTTTACCAATATTTCGATACTATTTCATGTAGTATCACGATATGTGATTTGGCCTTCAAATCTCAGATTTTCGCATAATATTGCATTTTAAGCAAGTTTTCTTGCATTTTGTTTCGTACTAAAAATCATCGAATTCAGCAATATTTTGACGTTTATCATCCCCTTTTCCTTTATGAGATATAAACAAAATATCATCGAATTAGGCAATATTTTGCTGTTTTTCCACGTTTTTGTGAATTTTCAGTTTATTGATATTAATTCATTAATTATACGATAAAAATGATGCAAACACATAATTCATTAGGTAATATCCTTAAACACTTGATTTTCAATCAACTATTTGTTTCTCGTTAAAATACTGAGTAAGATATTGAAAAGGGGAGAAGTTCATGTTTTTATTGCATATATCGACGTTTCATGCCGGATTAGAGCGGTTTTACGTGTGCATCTTACATCGGTAATATAAAGTGAAAATCAGGAACATTTTAGTTAATTCTAATGAAACACATTGATTTTTATCATTTGTATTGGAAACAACACTATCAAATGTCTTTTCTTGGATCTAAATAATACGAAACCTCACTTTATGATTCGAAGTTAATATCCTCAAATTTGGTATAATAGTGACTTTTTTACGTTTTTCATGTAGTTTGATATTACGTAAATATATTCATTTTTACCAATATTTCGATACTATTTCATGTAGTATCACGGTATGTGATTTGGCCTTCAAATCTCAGATTTTCGCATAATATTGCATTTTAAGCAAGTTTTCTTGCATTTTGTTTCGTACTAAAAATCGTCGAATTCAGCAATATTTTGACGTTCATCATCCCCTTTTCCTTTATGTGATATAAACAAAATATCATCGAATTAGGCAATATTTTGCTGTTATTCCACGTTTTTGTGAATTTTCAGTTTAATGTTATTAATTCATTAAATATACGACAAAAATGATACAAACACATAATTGATTAGATAATATCCTTAAATACTTCATTTTCAATCAACTATTTGTTTCTCGTTAAAATCCTGAGTAAGATATTGAAAAGGAGAGAAGTTCAGTTTTTATTGCATATATCGACGTTTCTGCCGGAATATAGCGGTTTTACGTGTTCATCTTCCATCGGTAATATAAACGGAAAATCAGGAACATTTTAGATAATTCCTATGAAACACATTGATTTTTATCATTTGTATTGGAAACAACATTGTCAAATGTCTTTTCTTGGATCTAAATAATACGAAACCTCGCTCTATGATTTGAAGTTAAAATCCTCAAATTTGGTATAATAGTGACTTTTTCTCGTTTTTCATGTAGTTTGATATTACGTAAATATATTTATTTTTACCAATATTTCGATACTATTTCATGTAGTATCACGCTATGTGATTTGGCTGTCAAATCTCAGATTTTAGCATAATATTGCATTTTAAGCAACTTTTCTTGCATTTTGTTTCGTACTAAAAATCATCGAATTCAGCAATATTTTGACGTTTATCATCCCCTTTTCGTTTATGTGATATAAACAAGATATCATCGAATTAGGCAATATTTTGCCGTTTTTCCACGTTTTTGTGAATTTTCAGTTTATTGCTATTAATTCAATGAATATACGATAAAAATGATGCAAACACATAATTGATCAGATTTTAACCTTAAACACTTCATTTTCAATCAACTATTTGTTTCTCGTTAAAATACTGAGTAAGATATTGAAAAGGGGAGAAGTTCTGTTTTTATTGCATATATCGACGTTTCAGCCGGATTAGAGCGGTTTTACGTGTGCATCTTAATCGGTAATATAAATTAAAAATCAGTAACATTTTAGTTAATTCTAATGAAAACACATTGATTTTTATCATTTGTATGGGAAGCAACATCTTTATACGTCTTTTCTAGGGATCTAAAAAATACGAAACGTCGCTCTATGATTCGAAGTTAAAATCCTCAAATTTAGAATAATAATGACTTTATTTACGTTTTTCATGTAGTTTGATATTACGTAAATATATTCATTTTTACCAATATTTCGATACTATTTCATGTAGTATCACGATATGTGATTTGGCCTTCAAATCTCAGATTTTCGCATAATATTGCATTTTAAGCAAGTTTTCTTGCATTTTGTTTCGTACTAAAAATCATCGAATTCAGCAATATTTTGACGTTTATCATCCCCTTTTCCTTTATGAGATATAAACAAAATATCATCGATTAAGGCAATATTTTGCTGTTTTTCCACGTTTTTGTGAATTTTCAGTTTAATGTTATTAATTCATTAAATATACGATAAAAATGATGCAAACACATAATTAATTAGATAATATCCTTAAATACTTCATTTTCAATCAACAATTTGTTTCTCGTTAAAATCCTGAGTAAGATATTGAAAAGGAGAGAAGTTCAGTTTTTATTGCATATATCGACGTTTCATGCCGGAATAGAGCCGGTTTTACGTGTTCATCTTCCATCGGTAATATAAACGGAAAATCAGGAACATTTTAGATAATTCCTATGAAACACATTGATTTTTATCATTTGTATTGGAAACAACATTGTCAAATGTCTTTTCTTGGATCTAAATAATACGAAACGTCGCTCTATGATTTGAAGTTAAAATCCTCAAATTTGGTATAATAGTGACTTTTTCTCGTTTTTCATGTAGTTTGATATTACGTAAATATATTTATTTTTACCAATATTTCGATACTATTTCATGTAGTATCACGCTATGTGATTTGGCTGTCAAATCTCAGATTTTCGCATAATATTGCATTTTAAGCAACTTTTCTTGCATTTTGTTTCGTACTAAAAATCATCGAATTCAACAATATTTTGACGTTTATCATCCCCTTTTCCTTTATGTGATATAAACAAGATATCATCGAATTAGGCAATATTTTGCCGTTTTTCCACGTTTTTGTGAATTTTCAGTTTATTGCTATTAATTCAATGAATATACGATAAAATGATGCAAACACATAATTGATCAGATTTTAACCTTAAACACTTCATTTTCAATCAACTATTTGTTTCTCGTTAAAATACTGAGTAAGATATTGAAAAGGGGAGAAGTTCTGTTTTTATTGCATATATCGACGTTTCAGCCGGATTAGAGCGGTTTTACGTGTGCATCTTAAATCGGTAATATAAATTAAAAATCATTAACATTTTAGTTAATTCTAATGAAAACACATTGATTTTTATCATTTGTATGGGAAGCAACATCTTTATACGTCTTTTCTAGGGTCTAAATAATACGAAACGTCGCTCTATGATTCGAAGTTAAAATCCTCAAATTTAGAATAATAATGACTTTATTTACGTTTTTCATGTAGTTTGATATTTCGTAAATATATTCATTTTTACCAATATTTCGATACTATTTCATGTAGTATCACGATATATGATTTGGCCTTCAAATCTCAGATTTTCGCACAATATTGCATTTTAAGCAAGTTTTCTTGCATTTTGTTTCGTACTAAAAATCATCGAATTCAGCAATATTTTGACGTTTATCATCCCCTTTTCCTTTATGAGATATAAACAAAATATCATCGATTAAGGCAATATTTTGCTGTTTTTCCACGTTTTTGTGAATTTTCAGTTTATTGATATTAATTCATTAATTATACGATAAAAATGATGCAAACACATAATTCATTAGGTAATATCCTTAAACACTTGATTTTCAATCAACTATTTGTTTCTCGTTAAAATACTGAGTAAGATATTGAAAAGGGGAGAAGTTCTGTTTTTATTGCATATATCGACGTTTCAGCCGGATTAGAGCGGTTTTACGTGTGCATCTTAAATCGGTAATATAAATTGAAAATCAGGAACATTTTAGTTAATTCTAATGAAACACATTGATTTTTATCATTTGTATTGGAAACAACACTATCAAATGTCTTTTTTTGGATCTAAATAATACGAAACCTCACTTTATGATTCGAAGTTAATATCCTCAAATTTGGTATAATAGTGACTTTTTTACGTTTTTCATGTAGTTTGATATTACGTAAATATATTCATTTTTACCAATATTTCGATACTATTTCATGTAGTATCACGGTATGTGATTTGGCCTTCAAATCTCAGATTTTCGCATAATATTGCATTTTAAGCAAGATTTCTTGCATTTTGTTTCGTACTAAAAATCGTCGAATTCAGCAATATTTGGACGTTCATCATCCCCTTTTCCTTTATGTGATATAAACAAAATATCATCGAATTAGGCAATATTTTGCTGTTATTCCACGTTTTTGTGAATTTTCAGTTTAATGTTATTAATTCATTAAATATACGATAAAAATGATGCAAACACATAATTGATTAGATAATATCCTTAAATACTTCATTTTCAATCAACTATTTGTTTCTCGTTAAAATCCTGAGTAAGATATTGAAAAGGAGAGAAGTTCAGTTTTTATTGCATATATCGACGTTTCTGCCGGAATATAGCGGTTTTACGTGTTCATCTTCCATCGGTAATATAAACGGAAAATCAGGAACATTTTAGATAATTCCTATGAAACACATTGATTTTTATCATTTGTATTGGAAACAACATTGTCAAATGTCTTTTCTTGGATCTAAATAATACGAAACGTCGCTCTATGATTTGAAGTTAAAATCCTCAAATTTGGTATAATAGTGACTTTTTCTCGTTTTTCATGTAGTTTGATATTACGTAAATATATTTATTTTTACCAATATTTCGATACTATTTCATGTAGTATCACGCTATGTGATTTGGCTGTCAAATCTCAGATTTTAGCATAATATTGCATTTTAAGCAACTTTTCTTGCATTTTGTTTCGTACTAAAAATCATCGAATTCAGTAATATTTTGACGTTTATCATCCCCTTTTCGTTTATGTGATATAAACAAGATATCATCGAATTAGGCAATATTTTGCCGTTTTTCCACGTTTTTGTGAATTTTCAGTTTATTGCTATTAATTCAATGAATATACGATAAAAATGATGCAAACACATAATTGATCAGATTTTAACCTTAAACACTTCATTTTCAATCAACTATTTGTTTCTCGTTAAAATGCTGAGTAAGATATTGAAAAGGGGAGAAGTTCTGTTTTTATTGCATATATCGACGTTTCAGCCGGATTAGAGCGGTTTTACGTGTGCATCTTAAATCGGTAATATAAATTAAAAATCATTAACATTTTAGTTAATTCTAATGAAAACACATTGATTTTTATCATTTGTATGGGAAGCAACATCTTTATACGTCATTTCTAGGGTCTAAAAAATACGAAACGTCGCTCTATGATTCGAAGTTAAAATCCTCAAATTTAGAATAATAATGACTTTATTTACGTTTTTCATGTAGTTTGATATTTCGTAAATATATTCATTTTTACCAATATTTCGATACTATTTCATGTAGTATCACGATATGTGATTTGGCCTTCAAATCTCAGATTTTCGCATAATATTGCATTTTAAGCAAGTTTTCTTGCATTTTGTTTCGTACTAAAAATCATCGAATTCAGCAATATTTTGACGTTTATCATCCCCTTTTCCTTTATGAGATATAAACAAAATATCATCGATTAAGGCAATATTTTGCTGTTTTTCCACGTTTTTGTGAATTTTCAGTTTATTGATATTAATTCATTAATTATACGATAAAAATGATGCAAACACATAATTCATTAGGTAATATCCTTAAACACCTGATTTTCAATCAACTATTTGTTTCTCGTTAAAATACTGAGTAAGATATTGAAAAGGGGAGAAGTTCTGTTTTTATTGCATATATCGACGTTTCAACCGGATTAGAGCGGTTTTACGTGTGCATCTTAAATCGGTAATATAAATTGAAAATCAGGAACATTTTAGTTAATTCTAAGGAAACACATTGATTTTTATCATTTGTATTGGAAACAACACTATCAAATGTCTTTTTTTGGATCTAAATAATACGAAACCTCACTTTATGATTCGAAGTTAATATCCTCAAATTTGGTATAATAGTGACTTTTTTACGTTTTTCATGTAGTTTGATATTACGTAAATATATTCATTTTTACCAATATTTCGATACTATTTCATGTAGTATCACGGTATGTGATTTGGCCTTCAAATCTCAGATTTTCGCATAATATTGCATTTTAAGCAAGTTTTCTTGCATTTTGTTTCGTACTAAAAATCGTCGAATTCAGCAATATTTTGACGTTCATCATCCCCTTTTCCTTTATGTGATATAAACAAAATATCATCGAATTAGGCAATATTTTGCTGTTATTCCACGTTTTTGTGAATTTTCAGTTTAATGTCATTAATTCATTAAATATACGACAAAAATGATGCAAACACATAATTGATTAGATAATATCCTTAAATACTTCATTTTCAATCAACTATTTGTTTCTCGTTAAAATCCTGAGTAAGATATTGAAAAGGAGAGAAGTTCAGTTTTTATTGCATATATCGACGTTTCTGCCGGAATATAGCGGTTTTACGTGTTCATCTTCCATCGGTAATATAAACGGAAAATCAGGAACATTTTAGATAATTCCTATGAAACACATTGATTTTTATCATTTGTATTGGAAACAACATTGTCAAATGTCTTTTCTTGGATCTAAATAATACGAAACCTCGCTCTATGATTTGAAGTTAAAATCCTCAAATTTGGTATAATAGTGACTTTTTCTCGTTTTTCATGTAGTTTGATATTACGTAAATATATTTATTTTTACCAATATTTCGATACTATTTCATGTAGTATCACGCTATGTGATTTGGCTGTCAAATCTCAGATTTTAGCATAATATTGCATTTTAAGCAACTTTTCTTGTATTTTGTTTCGTACTAAAAATCATCGAATTCAGCAATATTTTGACGTTTATCCTCCCCTTTTCGTTTATGTGATATAAACAAGATATCATCGAATTAGGCAATATTTTGCCGTTTTTCCACGTTTTTGTGAATTTTCAGTTTATTGCTATTAATTCAATGAATATACGATAAAAATGATGCAAACACATAATTGATCAGATTTTAACCTTAAACACTTCATTTTCAATCAACTATTTGTTTCTCGTTAAAATACTGAGTAAGATATTGAAAAGGGGAGAAGTTCTGTTTTTATTGCATATATCGACGTTTCAGCCGGATTAGAGCGGTTTTACGTGTGCATCTTAAATCGGTAATATAAATTAAAAATCATTAACATTTTAGTTAATTCTAATGAAAACACATTGATTTTTATCATTTGTATGGGAAGCAACATCTTTATACGTCTTTTCTAGGGTCTAAAAAATACGAAACGTCGCTCTATGATTCGAAGTTAAAATCCTCAAATTTAGAATAATAATGACTTTATTTACGTTTTTCATGTAGTTTGATATTTCGTAAATATATTCATTTTTACCAATATTTCGATACTATTTCATGTAGTATCACGATATGTGATTTGGCCTTCAAATCTCAGATTTTCGCATAATATTGCATTTTAAGCAAGTTTTCTTGCATTTTGTTTCGTACTAAAAATCATCGAATTCAGCAATATTTTGACGTTTATCATCCCCTTTTCCTTTATGAGATATAAACAAAATATCATCGATTAAGGCAATATTTTGCTGTTTTTCCACGTTTTTGTGAATTTTCAGTTTAATGTTATTAATTCATTAAATATACGATAAAAATGATGCAAACACATAATTAATTAGATAATATCCTTAAATACTTCATTTTCAATCAACAATTTGTTTCTCGTTAAAATCCTGAGTAAGATATTGAAAAGGAGAGAAGTTCAGTTTTTATTGCATATATCGACGTTTCAGCCGGAATATACCGGTTTTACGTGTTCATCTTCCATCGGTAATATAAACGGAAAATCAGGAACATTTTAGATAATTCCTATGAAACACATTGATTTTTATCATTTGTATTGGAAACAACATTGTCAAATGTCTTTTCTTGGATCTAAATAATACGAAACGTCGCTCTATAATTTGAAGTTAAAATCCTCAAATTTGGTATAATAGTGACTTTTTCTCGTTTTTCATGTAGTTTGATATTACGTAAATATATTTATTTTTACCAATATTTCGATACTATTTCATGTAGTATCACGCTATGTGATTTGGCTGTCAAATCTCAGATTTTCGCATAATATTGCATTTTAAGCAACTTTTCTTGCATTTTGTTTCGTACTAAAAATCATCGAATTCAACAATATTTTGACGTTTATCATCCCCTTTTCCTTTATGTGATATAAACAAGATATCATCGAATTAGGCAATATTTTGCCGTTTTTCCACGTTTTTGTGAATTTTCAGTTTATTGCTATTAATTCAATGAATATACGATAAAATGATGCAAACACATAATTGATCAGATTTTAACCTTAAACACTTCATTTTCAATCAACTATTTGTTTCTCGTTAAAATACTGAGTAAGATATTGAAAAGGGGAGAAGTTCTGTTTTTATTGCATATATCGACGTTTCAGCCGGATTAGAGCGGTTTTACGTGTGCATCTTAAATCGGTAATATAAATTAAAAATCATTAACATTTTAGTTAATTCTAATGAAAACACATTGATTTTTATCATTTGTATGGGAAGCAACATCTTTATACGTCTTTTCTAGGGTCTAAATAATACGAAACGTCGCTCTATGATTCGAAGTTAAAATCCTCAAATTTAGAATAATAATGACTTTATTTACGTTTTTCATGTAGTTTGATATTTCGTAAATATATTCATTTTTACCAATATTTCGATACTATTTCATGTAGTATCACGATATGTGATTTGGCCTTCAAATCTCAGATTTTCGCATAATATTGCATTTTAAGCAAGTTTTCTTGCATTTTGTTTCGTACTAAAAATCATCGAATTCAGCAATATTTTGACGTTTATCATCCCCTTTTCCTTTATGAGATATAAACAAAATATCATCGATTAAGGCAATATTTTGCTGTTTTTCCACGTTTTTGTGAATTTTCAGTTTATTGATATTAATTCATTAATTATACGATAAAAATGATGCAAACACATAATTCATTAGGTAATATCCTTAAACACTTGATTTTCAATCAACTATTTGTTTCTCGTTAAAATACTGAGTAAGATATTGAAAAGGGGAGAAGTTCTGTTTTTATTGCATATATCGACGTTTCAGCCGGATTAGAGCGGTTTTACGTGTGCATCTTAAATCGGTAATATAAATTGAAAATCAGGAACATTTTAGTTAATTCTAATGAAACACATTGATTTTTATCATTTGTATTGGAAACAACACTATCAAATGTCTTTTTTTGGATCTAAATAATACGAAACCTCACTTTATGATTCGAAGTTAATATCCTCAAATTTGGTATAATAGTGACTTTTTTACGTTTTTCATGTAGTTTGATATTACGTAAATATATTCATTTTTACCAATATTTCGATACTATTTCATGTAGTATCACGGTATGTGATTTGGCCTTCAAATCTCAGATTTTCGCATAATATTGCATTTTAAGCAAGTTTTCTTGCATTTTGTTTCGTACTAAAAATCGTCGAATTCAGCAATATTTTGACGTTCATCATCCCCTTTTCCTTTATGTGATATAAACAAAATATCATCGAATTAGGCAATATTTTGCTGTTATTCCACGTTTTTGTGAATTTTCAGTTTAATGTTATTAATTCATTAAATATACGATAAAAATGATGCAAACACATAATTGATTAGATAATATCCTTAAATACTTCATTTTCAATCAACTATTTGTTTCTCGTTAAAATCCTGAGTAAGATATTGAAAAGGAGAGAAGTTCAGTTTTTATTGCATATATCGACGTTTCTGCCGGAATATAGCGGTTTTACGTGTTCATCTTCCATCGGTAATATAAACGGAAAATCAGGAACATTTTAGATAATTCCTATGAAACACATTGATTTTTATCATTTGTATTGGAAACAACATTGTCAAATGTCTTTTCTTGGATCTAAATAATATGAAACCTCGCTCTATGATTTGAAGTTAAAATCCTCAAATTTGGTATAATAGTGACTTTTTCTCGTTTTTCATGTAGTTTGATATTACGTAAATATATTTATTTTTACCAATATTTCGATACTATTTCATATAGTATCACGCTATGTGATTTGGCTGTCAAATCTCAGATTTTAGCATAATATTGCATTTTAAGCAACTTTTCTTGCATTTTGTTTCGTACTAAAAATCATCGAATTCAGCAATATTTTGACGTTTATCATCCCCTTTTCGTTTATGTGATATAAACAAGATATCATCGAATTAGGCAATATTTTGCCGTTTTTCCACGTTTTTGTGAATTTTCAGTTTATTGCTATTAATTCAATGAATATACGATAAAAATGATGCAAACACATAATTGATCAGATTTTAACCTTAAACACTTCATTTTCAATCAACTATTTGTTTCTCGTTAAAATACTGAGTAAGATATTGAAAAGGGGAGAAGTTCTGTTTTTATTGCATATATCGACGTTTCAGCCGGATTAGAGCGGTTTTACGTGTGCATCTTAAATCGGTAATATAAATTAAAAATCATTAACATTTTAGTTAATTCTAATGAAAACACATTGATTTTTATCATTTGTATGGGAAGCAACATCTTTATACGTCTTTTCTAGGGTCTAAAAAATACGAAACGTCGCTCAATGATTCGAAGTTAAAATCCTCAAATTTAGAATAATAATGACTTTATTTACGTTTTTCATGTAGTTTGATATTTCGTAAATATATTCATTTTTACCAATATTTCGATACTATTTCATGTAGTATCACGATATGTGATTTGGCCTTCAAATCTCAGATTTTCGCATAATATTGCATTTTAAGCAAGTTTTCTTGCATTTTGTTTCGTACTAAAAATCATCGAATTCAGCAATATTTTGACGTTTATCATCCCCTTTTCCTTTATGAGATATAAACAAAATATCATCGATTAAGGCAATATTTTGCTGTTTTTCCACGTTTTTGTGAATTTTCAGTTTAATGTTATTAATTCATTAAATATACGATAAAAATGATGCAAACACATAATTAATTAGATAATATCCTTAAATACTTCATTTTCAATCAACTATTTGTTTCTCGTTAAAATACTGAGTAAGATATTGAAAAGGGGAGAAGTTCTGTTTTTATTGCATATATCGACGTTTCAGCCGGATTAGAGCGGTTTTACGTGTGCATCTTAAATCGGTAATATAAATTAAAAATCATTAACATTTTAGTTAATTCTAATGAAAACACATTGATTTTTATCATTTGTATGGGAAGCAACATCTTTATACGTCTTTTCTAGGGTCTAAATAATACGAAACGTCGCTCTATGATTCGAAGTTAAAATCCTCAAATTTAGAATAATAATGACTTTATTTACGTTTTTCATGTAGTTTGATATTTCGTAAATATATTCATTTTTACCAATATTTCGATACTATTTCATGTAGTATCACGATATGTGATTTGGCCTTCAAATCTCAGATTTTCGCACAATATTGCATTTTAAGCAAGTTTTCTTGCATTTTGTTTCGAACTAAAAATCATCGAATTCAGCAATATTTTGACGTTTATCATCCCCTTTTCCTTTATGAGATATAAACAAAATATCATCGATTAAGGCAATATTTTGCTGTTTTTCCACGTTTTTGTGAATTTTCAGTTTATTGATATTAATTCATTAATTATACGATAAAAATGATGCAAACACATAATTCATTAGGTAATATCCTTAAACACTTGATTTTCAATCAACTATTTGTTTCTCGTTAAAATACTGAGTAAGATATTGAAAAGGGGAGAAGTTCTGTTTTTATTGCATATATCGACGTTTCAGCCGGATTAGAGCGGTTTTACGTGTGCATCTTAAATCGGTAATATAAATTGAAAATCAGGAACATTTTAGTTAATTCTAATGAAACACATTGATTTTTATCATTTGTATTGGAAACAACACTATCAAATGTCTTTTTTTGGATCTAAATAATACGAAACCTCACTTTATGATTCGAAGTTAATATCCTCAAATTTGGTATAATAGTGACTTTTTTACGTTTTTCATGTAGTTTGATATTACGTAAATATATTCATTTTTACCAATATTTCGATACTATTTCATGTAGTATCACGGTATGTGATTTGGCCTTCAAATCTCAGATTTTCGCATAATATTGCATTTTAAGCAAGTTTTCTTGCATTTTGTTTCGTACTAAAAATCGTCGAATTCAGCAATATTTTGACGTTCATCATCCCCTTTTCCTTTATGTGATATAAACAAAATATCATCGAATTAGGCAATATTTTGCTGTTATTCCACGTTTTTGTGAATTTTCAGTTTAATGTTATTAATTCATTAAATATACGACAAAAATGATGCAAACACATAATTGATTAGATAATATCCTTAAATACTTCATTTTCAATCAACTATTTGTTTCTCGTTAAAATCCTGAGTAAGATATTGAAAAGGAGAGAAGTTCAGTTTTTATTGCATATATCGACGTTTCTGCCGGAATATAGCGGTTTTACGTGTTCATCTTCCATCGGTAATATAAACGGAAAATCAGGAACATTTTAGATAATTCCTATGAAACACATTGATTTTTATCATTTGTATTGGAAACAACATTGTCAAATGTCTTTTCTTGGATCTAAATAATACGAAACCTCGCTCTATGATTTGAAGTTAAAATCCTCAAATTTGGTATAATAGTGACTTTTTCTCGTTTTTCATGTAGTTTGATATTACGTAAATATATTTATTTTTACCAATATTTCGATACTATTTCATGTAGTATCACGCTATGTGATTTGGCTGTCAAATCTCAGATTTTAGCATAATATTGCATTTTAAGCAACTTTTCTTGCATTTTGTTTCGTACTAAAAATCATCGAATTCAACAATATTTTGACGTTTATCATCCCCTTTTCCTTTATGTGATATAAACAAGATATCATCGAATTAGGCAATATTTTGCCGTTTTTCCACGTTTTTGTGAATTTTCAGTTTATTGCTATTAATTCAATGAATATACGATAAAATGATGCAAACACATAATTGATCAGATTTTAACCTTAAACACTTCATTTTCAATCAACTATTTGTTTCTCGTTAAAATACTGAGTAAGATATTGAAAAGGGGAGAAGTTCTGTTTTTATTGCATATATCGACGTTTCAGCCGGATTAGAGCGGTTTTACGTGTGCTTTTTAAATCGGTAATATAAATTAAAAATCATTAACATTTTAGTTAATTCTAATGAAAACACATTGATTTTTATCATTTGTATGGGAAGCAACATCTTTATACGTCTTTTCTAGGGTCTAAAAAATACGAAACGTCGCTCTATGATTCGAAGTTAAAATCCTCAAATTTTGAATAATAATGACTTTATTTACGTTTTTCATGTAGTTTGATATTTCGTAAATATATTCATTTTTACCAATATTTCGATACTATTTCATGTAGTATCACGATATGTGATTTGGCTATCAAATCTCAGATTTTCGCATAATATTGCATTTTAAGCAAGTTTTCTTGCATTTTGTTTCGTACTAAAAATCATCGAATTCAGCAATATTTTGACGTTTATCATCCCCTTTTCCTTTATGAGATATAAACAAAATATCATCGATTAAGGCAATATTTTGCTGTTTTTCCACGTTTTTGTGAATTTTCAGTTTATTGATATTAATTCATTAATTATACGATAAAAATGATGCAAACACATAATTCATTAGGTAATATCCTTAAACACTTGATTTTCAATCAACTATTTGTTTCTCGTTAAAATACTGAGTAAGATATTAAAAAGGGGAGAAGTTCTGTTTTTATTGCATATATCGACGTTTCAGCCGGATTAGAGCGGTTTTACGTGTGCATCTTAAATCGGTAATATAAATTGAAAATCAGGAACATTTTAGTTAATTCTAATGAAACACATTGATTTTTATCATTTGTATTGGAAACAACACTATCAAATGTCTTTTTTTGGATCTAAATAATACGAAACCTCACTTTATGATTCGAAGTTAATATCCTCAAATTTGGTATAATAGTGACTTTTTCACGTTTTTCATGTAGTTTGATATTACGTAGATATATTCATTTTTACCAATATTTCGATACTATTTCATGTAGTATCACGGTATGTGATTTGGCCTTCAAATCTTAGATTTTCGCATAATATTGCATTTTAAACAAGTTTTCTTGCATTTTGTTTCGTACTAAAAATCGTCGAATTCAGCAATATTTTGACGTTCATCATCCCCTTTTCCTTTATGTGATATAAACAAAATATCATCGAATAAGGCAATATTTTGCTGTTTTTCCCCGTTTTTGTGAATTTTCAGTTTAATGTTATTAATTCATTAAATATACGATAAAAATGATGCAAACACATAATTGATTAGATAATATCCTTAAATACTTCATTTTCAATCAACTATTTGTTTCTCGTTAAAATCCTGAGTAAGATATTGAAAAGGAAAGAAGTTCAGTTTTTATTGCATATATCGACGTTTCTGCCGGAATATACCGGTTTTACGTGTTCACCTTCCATCGGTAATATAAACGGAAAATCAGGAACATTTTAGATAATTCCTATGAAACACATTGATTTTTATCATTTGTATTGGAAACAACATTGTCAAATGTCTTTTCTTGGATCTAAATAATACGAAACCTCGCTCTATGATTTGAAGTTAAAATCCTCAAATTTGGTATAATAGTGACTTTTTCTCGTTTTTCATGTAGTTTGATATTACGTAAATATATTTGTTTTTACCAATATTTCGATACTATTTCATGTAGTATCACGCTATGTGATTTGGCTGTCAAATCTCAGATTTTCGCATAATATTGCATTTTAAGCAACTTTTCTTGCATTTTGTTTCGTACTAAAAATCATCGAATTCAGCAATATTTTGACGTTTATCATCCCCTTTTCCTTTATGTGATATAAACAAGATATCATCGAATTAGGCAATATTTTGCCGTTTTTCCACGTTTTTGTGAATTTTCAGTTTATTGCTATTAATTCAATGAATATATGATAAAAATGATGCAAACACATAATTGATCAGATTTTAACCTTAAACACTTCATTTTCAATCAACTATTTGTTTCTCGTTAAAATACTGAGTAAGATATTGAAAAGGGGAGAAGTTCTGTTTTTATTGCATATATCGACGTTTCAGCCGGATTAGAGCGGTTTTACGTGTGCTTTTTAAATCGGTAATATAAATTAAAAATCATTAACATTTTAGTTAATTCTAATGAAAACACATTGATTTTTATCATTTGTATGGGAAGCAACATCTTTATACGTCTTTTCTAGGGTCTAAAAAATACGAAACGTCGCTCTATGATTAGAAGTTAAAATCCTCAAATTTAGAATAATAATGACTTTATTTACGTTTTTCATGTAGTTTGATATTTCGTAAATATATTCATTTTTACCAATATTTCGATACTATTTCATGTAGTATCACGATATGTGATTTGGCCATCAAATCTCAGATTTTCGCATAATATTGCATTTTAAGCAAGTTTTCTTGCATTTTGTTTCGTACTAAAAATCATCGAATTCAGTAATATTTTGACGTTTATCATCCCCTTTTCCTTTATGAGATATAAACCAAATATCATCGATTAAGGCAATATTTTGCTGTTTTTCCACGTTTTTGTGAATTTTCAGTTTATTGATATTAATTCATTAATTATACGATAAAAATGATGCAAACACATAATTCATTAGGTAATATCCTTAAACACTTGATTTTCAATCAACTATTTGTTTCTCGTTAAAATACTGAGTAAGATATTGAAAAGGGGAGAAGTTCTGTTTTTATTGCATATATCGACGTTTCAGCCGGATTAGAGCGGTTTTACGTGTGCATCTTAAATCGGTAATATAAATTGAAAATCAGGAACATTTTAGTTAATTCTAATGAAACACATTGATTTTTATCATTTGTATTGGAAACAACACTATCAAATGTCTTTTTTTGGATCTAAATAATACGAAACCTCACTTTATGATTCGAAGTTAATATCCTCAAATTTGGTATAATAGTGACTTTTTCACGTTTTTCATGTAGTTTGATATTACGTAAATATATTCATTTTTACCAATATTTCGATACTATTTCATGTAGTATCACGGTATGTGATTTGGCCTTCAAATCTTAGATTTTCGCATAATATTGCATTTTAAGCAAGTTTTCTTGCATTTTGTTTCGTACTAAAAATCGTCGAATTCAGCAATATTTTGACGTTCATCATCCCCTTTTCCTTTATGTGATATAAACAAAATATCATCGAATTAGGCAATATTTTGCTGTTTTTCCCCGTTTTTGTGAATTTTCAGTTTAATGTTATTAATTCATTAAATATACGATAAAAATGATGCAAACACATAATTGATTAGATAATATCCTTAAATACTTCATTTTCAATCAACTATTTGTTTCTCGTTAAAATCCTGAGTAAGATATTGAAAAGGAAAGAAGTTCAGTTTTTATTGCATATATCGACGTTTCTGCCGGAATATACCGGTTTTACGTGTTCATCTTCCATCGGTAATATAAACGGAAAATCAGGAACATTTTAGATAATTCCTATGAAACACATTGATTTTTATCATTTGTATTGGAAACAACATTGTCAAATGTCTTTTCTTGGATCTAAATAATACGAAACCTCGCTCTATGATTTGAAGTTAAAATCCTCAAATTTGGTATAATAGTGACTTTTTCTCGTTTTTCATGTAGTTTGATATTACGTAAATATATTTGTTTTTACCAATATTTCGATACTATTTCATGTAGTATCACGCTATGTGATTTGGCTGTCAAATCTCAGATTTTCGCATAATATTGCATTTTAAGCAACTTTTCTTGCATTTTGTTTCGTACTAAAAATCATCGAATTCAGCAATATTTTGACGTTTATCATCCCCTTTTCCTTTATGTGATATAAACAAGATATCATCGAATTAGGCAATATTTTGCCGTTTTTCCACGTTTTTGTGAATTTTCAGTTTATTGCTATTAATTCAATGAATATATGATAAAAATGATGCAAACACATAATTGATCAGATTTTAACCTTAAACACTTCATTTTCAATCAACTATTTGTTTCTCGTTAAAATACTGAGTAAGATATTGAAAAGGGGAGAAGTTCTGTTTTTATTGCATATATCGACGTTTCAGCCGGATTAGAGCGGTTTTACGTGTGCTTTTTAAATCGGTAATATAAATTAAAAATCATTAACATTTTAGTTAATTCTAATGAAAACACATTGATTTTTATCATTTGTATGGGAAGCAACATCTTTATACGTCTTTTCTAGGGTCTAAAAAATACGAAACGTCGCTCTATGATTCGAAGTTAAAATCCTCAAATTTAGAATAATAATGACTTTATTTACGTTTTTCATGTAGTTTGATATTACGTAAATATATTCATTTTTACCAATATTTCGATACTATTTCATGTAGTATCACGATATGTGATTTGGCCATCAAATCTCAGATTTTCGCATAATATTGCATTTTAAGCAAGTTTTCTTGCATTTTGTTTCGTACTAAAAATCATCGAATTCAGCAATATTTTGACGTTTATCATCCCCTTTTCCTTTATGAGATATAAACCAAATATCATCGATTAAGGCAATATTTTGCTGTTTTTCCACGTTTTTGTGAATTTTCAGTTTATTGATATTAATTCATTAATTATACGATAAAAATGATGCAAACACATAATTCATTAGGTAATATCCTTAAACACTTGATTTTCAATCAACTATTTGTTTCTCGTTAAAATACTGAGTAAGATATTGAAAAGGGGAGAAGTTCTGTTTTTGTTGCATATATCGACGTTTCAGCCGGATTAGAGCGGTTTTACGTGTGCATCTTAAATCGGTAATATAAATTGAAAATCAGGAACATTTTAGTTAATTCTAATGAAACACATTGATTTTTATCATTTGTATTGGAAACAACACTATCAAATGTCTTTTTTTGGATCTAAATAATACGAAACCTCACTTTATGATTTGAAGTTAATATCCTCAAATTTGGTATAATAGTGTCTTTTTCACGTTTTTCATGTAGTTTGATATTACGTAAATATATTCATTTTTACCAATATTTCGATACTATTTCATGTAGTATCACGGTATGTGATTTGGCCTTCAAATCTTAGATTTTCACATAATATTGCATTTTAAGCAAGTTTTCTTGCATTTTGTTTCGTACTAAAAATCGTCGAATTCAGCAATATTTTGACGTTCATCATCCCCTTTTCCTTTATGTGATATAAACAAAATATCATCGAATTAGGCAATATTTTGCTGTTTTTCCCCGTTTTTGTGAATTTTCAGTTTAATGTTATTAATTCATTAAATATACGATAAAAATGATGCAAACACATAATTGATTAGATAATATCCTTAAATACTTCATTTTCAATCAACTATTTGTTTCTCGTTAAAATCCTGAGTAAGATATTGAAAAGGAAAGAAGTTCAGTTTTTATTGCATATATCGACGTTTCTGCCGGAATATACCGGTTTTACGTGTTCATCTTCCATCGGTAATATAAACGGAAAATCAGGAACATTTTAGATAATTCCTATGAAACACATTGATTTTTATCATTTGTATTGGAAACAACATTGTCAAATGTCTTTTCTTGGATCTAAATAATACGAAACCTCGCTCTATGATTTGAAGTTAAAATCCTCAAATTTGGTATAATAGTGACTTTTTCTCGTTTTTCATGTAGTTTGATATTACGTAAATATATTTGTTTTTACCAATATTTCGATACTATTTCATGTAGTATCACGCTATGTGATTTGGCTGTCAAATCTCAGATTTTCGCATAATATTGCATTTTAAGCAACTTTTCTTGCATTTTGTTTCGTACTAAAAATCATCGAATTCAGCAATATTTTGACGTTTATCATCCCCTTTTCCTTTATGTGATATAAACAAGATATCATCGAATTAGGCAATATTTTGCCGTTTTTCCACGTTTTTGTGAATTTTCAGTTTATTGCTATTAATTCAATGAATATATGATAAAAATGATGCAAACACATAATTGATCAGATTTTAACCTTAAACACTTCATTTTCAATCAACTATTTGTTTCTCGTTAAAATACTGAGTAAGATATTGAAAAGGGGAGAAGTTCTGTTTTTATTGCATATATCGACGTTTCAGCCGGATTAGAGCGGTTTTACGTGTGCTTTTTAAATCGGTAATATAAATTAAAAATCATTAACATTTTAGTTAATTCTAATGAAAACACATTGATTTTTATCATTTGTATGGGAAGCAACATCTTTATACGTCTTTTCTAGGGTCTAAAAAATACGAAACGTCGCTCTATGATTCGAAGTTAAAATCCTCAAATTTAGAATAATAATGACTTTATTTACGTTTTTCA
Organism: Procambarus clarkii; assembly: GCF_040958095.1. Classification (NCBI taxonomy): domain Eukaryota; kingdom Metazoa; phylum Arthropoda; class Malacostraca; order Decapoda; family Cambaridae; genus Procambarus; species Procambarus clarkii. The sequence goes on along the minus strand of NC_091222.1, from coordinate 18,871,074 downwards.
TGTAGTTTGATATTTCGTAAATATATTCATTTTTACCAATATTTCGATACTATTTCATGTAGTATCACGATATGTGATTTGGCCATCAAATCTCAGATTTTCGCATAATATTGCATTTTAAGCAAGTTTTCTTGCATTTTGTTTCGTACTAAAAATCATCGAATTCAGCAATATTTTGACGTTTATCATCCCCTTTTCCTTTATGAGATATAAACAAAATATCATCGATTAAGGCAATATTTTGCTGTTTTTCCACGTTTTTGTGAATTTTCAGTTTATTGATATTAATTCATTAATTATACGATAAAAATGATGCAAACACATAATTCATTAGGTAATATCCTTAAACACTTGATTTTCAATCAACTATTTGTTTCTCGTTAAAATACTGAGTAAGATATTGAAAAGGGGAGAAGTTCTGTTTTTATTGCATATATCGACGTTTCAGCCGGATTAGAGCGGTTTTACGTGTGCATCTTAAATCGGTAATATAAATTGAAAATCAGGAACATTTTAGTTAATTCTAATGAAACACATTGATTTTTATCATTTGTATTGGAAACAACACTATGAAATGTCTTTTTTTGGATCTAAATAATACGAAACCTCACTTTATGATTCGAAGTTAATATCCTCAAATTTGGTATAATAGTGACTTTTTCACGTTTTTCATGTAGTTTGATATTACGTAAATATATTCATTTTTACCAATACTTCGATACTATTTCATGTAGTATCACGGTATGTGATTTGGCCTTCAAATCTTAGATTTTCGCATAATATTGCATTTTAAGCAAGTTTTCTTGCATTTTGTTTCGTACTAAAAATCGTCGAATTCAGCAATATTTTGACGTTCATCATCCCCTTTTCCTTTATGTGATATAAACAAAATATCATCGAATTAGGCAATATTTTGCTGTTTTTCCCCGTTTTTGTGAATTTTCAGTTTAATGTTATTAATTCATTAAATATACGATAAAAATGATGCAAACACATAATTGATTAGATAATATCCTTAAATACTTCATTTTCAATCAACTATTTGTTTCTCGTTAAAATCCTGAGTAAGATATTGAAAAGGAGAGAAGTTCAGTTTTTATTGCATATATCGGCGTTTCTGCCGGAATATAGCGGTTTTACGTGTTCATCTTCCATCGGTAATATAAACGGAAAATCAGGAACATTTTAGATAATTCCTATGAAACACATTGATTTTTATCATTTGTATTGGAAACAACATTGTCAAATGTCTTTTCTTGGATCTAAATAATACGAAACCTCGCTCTATGATTTGAAGTTAAAATCCTCAAATTTGGTATAATAGTGACTTTTTCTCGTTTTTCATGTAGTTTGATATTACGTAAATATATTTATTTTTACCAATATTTCGATACTATTTCATGTAGTATCACGCTATGTGATTTGGCTGTCAAATCTCAGATTTTCGCATAATATTGCATTTTAAGCAACTTTTCTGCATTTTGTTTCGTACTAAAAATCATCGAATTCAGCAATATTTTGACGTTTATCATCCCCTTTTCCTTTATGTGATATAAAGAAAATATCATCGAATTAGGCAATATTTTGCCGTTTTTCCACGTTTTTGTTAATTTTCAGTTTATTGCTATTAATTCAATATACGATAAAAATGATGCAAACACATAATTTATCAGAAATTAACCTTAAACACTTCATTTTCAATCAACTATTTGTTTCTCGTAAAATACTGAGTAAGATATTGAAAAGGGGAGAAGTTCTGTTTTTATTGCATATATCGACGTTTCAGCCGGATTAGAGCGGTTTTACGTGTGCATCTTAAATCGGTAATATAAATTAAAAATCATTAACATTTTAGTTAATTCTAATGAAAACACATTGATTTTTATCATTTGTATGGGAAGAAACATCTTTATACGTCTTTTCTAGGGTCTAAAAAATACGAAACGTCGCTCTATGATTCGAAGTTAAAATCCTCAAATTTAGAATAATAATGACTTTATTTACGTTTTTCATGTAGTTTGATATTTCGTAAATATATTCATTTTTACCAATATTTCGATACTATTTCATGTAGTATCATGATATGTGATTTGGCCTTCAAATCTCAGATTTTCGCATAATATTGCATTTTAAGCAAGTTTTCTTGCATTTTGTTTCGTACTAAAAATCATCGAATTCAGCAATATTTTGACGTTTATCATCCCCTTTTCCTTTATGAGATATAAACAAAATATCATCGATTAAGGCAATATTTTGCTGTTTTTCCACGTTTTTGTGAATTTTCAGTTTATTGATATTAATTCATTAATTATACGATAAAAATGATGCAAACACATAATTCATTAGGTAATATCCTTAAACACTTGATTTCAATCAACTATTTGTTTCTCGTTAAAATACTGAGTAAGATATTGAAAAGGGGAGAAGTTCTGTTTTTATTGGATATATCGACGTTTCAGCCGGATTAGAGCGGTTTTACGTGTGCATCTTAAATCGGTAATATAAATTGAAAATCAGGAACATTTTAGTTAATTCTAATGAAACACATTGATTTTTATCATTTGTATTGGAAACAACACTATCAAATGTCTTTTTTTGGATCTAAATAATACGAAACCTCACTTTATGATTCGAAGTTAATATCCTCAAATTTGGTATAATAGTGACTTTTTCACGTTTTTCATGTAGTTTGATATTACGTAAATATATTCATTTTTACCAATATTTCGATACTATTTCATGTAGTATAACGGTATGTGATTTGGCCTTCAAATCTCAGATTTTCGCATAATATTGCATTTTAAGCAAGTTTTCTTGCATTTTGTTTCGTACTAAAAATCGTCGAATTCAGCAATATTTTGACGTTCATCATCCCCTTTTCCTTTATGTGATATAAACAAAATATCATCGAATTAGGCAATATTTTGCTGTTTTTCCCCGTTTTTGTGAATTTTCAGTTTAATGTTATTAATTCATTAAATATACGATAAAAATGATGCAAACACATAATTGATTAGATAATATCCTTAAATACTTCATTTTCAATCAACTATTTGTTTCTCGTTAAAATCCTGAGTAAGATATTGAAAAGGAGAGAAGTTCAGTTTTTATTGCATATATCGACGTTTCTGCCGGAATATAGCGGTTTTACGTGTTCATCTTCCATCGGTAATATAAACGGAAAATCAGGAACATTTTAGATAATTCCTATGAAACACATTGATTTTTATCATTTGTATTGGAAACAACATTGTCAAATGTCTTTTCTTGGATCTAAATAATACGAAACCTCGCTCTATGATTTGAAGTTAAAATCCTCAAATTTGGTATAATAGTGACTTTTTCTCGTTTTTCATGTAGTTTGATATTACGTAAATATATTTATTTTTACCAATATTTCGATACTATTTCATGTAGTATCACGCTATGTGATTTGGCTGTCAAATCTCAGATTTTCGCATAATATTGCATTTTAAGCAACTTTTCTTGCATTTTGTTTCGTACTAAAAATCATCGAATTCAGCAATATTTTGACGTTTATCATCCCTTTTTCCTTTATGTGATATAAACAAAATATCATCGAATTAGGCAATATTTTGCCGTTTTTCCACGTTTTTGTGAATTTTCAGTTTATTGCTATTAATTCAATGAATATACGATAAAAATGATGCAAACACATAATTGATCACAAATTAACCTTAAACACTTCATTTTCAATCAACTATTTGTTTCTCGTAAAATACTGAGTAAGATATTGAAAAGGGGAGAAGTTCTGTTTTTATTGAATATATCGACGTTTCAGCCGGATTAGAGCGGTTTTACGTGTGCATCTTAAATCGGTAATATAAATTAAAAATCATTAACATTTTAGTTAATTCTAATGAAAACACATTGATTTTTTTCATTTGTATGGGAAGCAACATCTTTATACGTCTTTTCTAGGGTCTAAAAAATACGAAACGTCGCTCTATGATTCGAAGTTAAAATCCTCAAATTTAGAATAATAATGACTTTATTTACGTTTTTCATGTAGTTTGATATTTTGTATATATATTCATTTTTACCAATATTTCGATACTATTTCATGTAGTATCACGATATGTGATTTGGCCTTCAAATCTCAGATTTTCGCATAATATTGCATTTTAAGCAAGTTTTCTTGCATTTTGTTTTGTACTAAAAATCATCGAATTCAGCAATATTTTGACGTTTATCATCCCCTTTTCCTTTATGAGATATAAACAAAATATCATCGATTAAGGCAATATTTTGCTGTTTTTCCACGTTTTTGTGAATTTTCAGTTTATTGATATTAATTCATTAATTATACGATAAAAATGATGCAAACACATAATTCATTAGGTAATATCCTTAAACACTTGATTTTCAATCAACTATTTGTTTCTCGTTAAAATACTGAGTAAGATATTGAAAAGGGGAGAAGTTCTGTTTTTATTGCATATATCGACGTTTCAGCCGGATTAGAGCGGTTTTACGTGTGCATCTTAAATCGGTAATATAAATTGAAAATCAGGAACATTTTAGTTAATTCTAATGAAACACATTGATTTTTATCATTTGTATTGGAAACAACACTATCAAATGTCTTTTTTTGGATCTAAATAAAACGAAACCTCACTTTATGATTCGAAGTTAATATCCTCAAATTTGGTATAATAGTGACTTTTTCACGTTTTTCATGTAGTTTGATATAACGTAAATATATTTATTTTTACCAATATTTCGATACTATTTCATGTAGTATCAAGCTATGTGATTTGGCAATCAAATCTCAGATTTTCGCATAATATTGCATTTTAAGCAACTTTTCTTGCATTTTGTTTCGTACTAAAAATCATCGAATTCAGCAATATTTTGACGTTTATCATCCCCTTTCCTTTTGTGATATAAACAAAATATCATCAAATTAGGCAATATTTTGCCGTTTTTCCACGTTTTTGAGAATTTTCAGTTTATTGCTATTAATTCAATGAATATACGATAAAAATGATGCAAACACATAATTGATCAGAAATTAACCTTAAACATTTCATTTTCAATCAACTATTTGTTTCTCGTTAAAATACTGAGTAAGATATTGAAAAGGGGAGAAGTTCTGTTTTTATTGCATATATCGACGTTTCAGCCGGATTAGAGCGGTTTTACGTGTGCATCTTCCATCGGTAATATAAATTGAAAATCATTAACATTTTAGTTAATTCTAATGAAAACACATTGATTTTTATCATTTGTATTGGAAGTAACATCTTTATACGTCTTTTCTAGGGTCTAAAAATACGAAACGTCGCTCTATGATTCGAAGTTAAAATCCTCAAATTTAGAATAACTTAAAATTTAGACTTTATTTACGTTTTTCATGTAGTTTGATATTTCGTAAATATATTAATTTTTACCAATATTTCGATACTATTTCATGTAGTATCACGGTATGTGATTTGGCCTTCAAATCTCAGATTTTCGCATAATATTGCATTTTAAGCAAGTTTTCTTGCATTTTGTTTCGTACTAAAAATCGTCGAATTCAGCAATATTTTGACGTTCATCATCCCCTTTTCCTTTATGTGATATAAACAAAATATCATCGAATTAGGCAATATTTTGCTGTTTTTCCACGTTTTTTTGAATTTTCAGTTTAATGTTATTAATTCATTAAATATACGATAAAAATGATGCAAACACATAATTGATTAGATAATATCCTTAAATACTTCATTTTCAATCAACTATTTGTTTCTCGTTAAAATCCTGAGTAAGATATTGAAAAGGAGAGAAGTTCAGTTTTTATTGCATATATCGACGTTTCTGCCGGAATAGAGCGGTTTTACGTGTTCATCTTCCATCGGTAATATAAACGGAAAATCAGGAACATTTTAGATAATTCCTATGAAACACATTGATTTTTATCATTTGTATTGGAAACAACATTGTCAAATGTCTTTTCTTGGATCTAAATAATACGAAACCTCGCTCTATGATTTGAAGTTAAAATCCTCAAATTTGGTATAATAGTGACTTTTTCTCGTTTTTCATGTAGTTTGATATTACGTAAATATATTTATTTTTACCAATATTTCGATACTATTTCATGTAGTATCACGGTATGTGATTTGGCCTTGAAATCTCAGATTTTCGCATAATATTTCATTTTAAGCAAGTTTTCTTGCATTTTGTTTCGTACTAAAAATCATCGAATTCAGCAATATTTTGACGTTTATCATCCCCTTTTCCTTTATGTGATATAAACAAAATATCATCGAATTAGGCAATATTTTGCCGTTTTTCCACGTTTTTGTGAATTTTCAGTTTATTGCTAATAATTCAATGAATATACGATAAAAATGATGCAAACACATAATTGATCACAAATTAACCTTAAACACTTCATTTTCAATCAACTATTTGTTTCTCGTTAAAATACTGAGTAAGATATTGAAAAGGGGAGAAGTTCTGTTTTTATTGCATATATCGACGTTTCAGCCGGATTAGAGCGGTTTTACGTGTGCATCTTAAATCGGTAATGTAAATTAAAAATCATTAACATTTTAGTTAATTCTAATGAAAACACATTGATTTTTATCATTTGTATGGGAAGCAACATCTTTATACGTCTTTTCTAGGGTCTAAAAAATACGAAACGTCGCTCTATGATTCGAAGTTAAAATCCTCAAATTTAGAATAATAATGACTTTATTTACGTTTTTCATGTTGTTTGATATTTCGTAAATATATTCATTTTTACCAATATTTCGATACTATTTCATGTAGTATCACGATATGTGATTTGGCCTTCAAATCTCAGATTTTCGCATAATATTGCATTTTAAGCAAGTTTTCTTACATTTTGTTTCGTACTAAAAATCATCGAATTCAGCAATATTTTGACGTTTATCATCCCCTTTTCCTTTATGAGATATAAATAAAATATCATCGATTAAGGCAATATTTTGCTGTTTTTCCACGTTTTTGTGAATTATCAGTTTATTGATATTAATTCATTAATTATACGATAAAAATGATGCAAACACATAATTCATTAGGTAATATCCTTAAACACTTGATTTTCAATCAACTATTTGTTTCTCGTTAAAATACTGAGTAAGATATTGAAAAGGGGAGAAGTTCTGTTTTTATTGCATATATCGACGTTTCAGCCGGATTAGAGCGGTTTTACGTGTGCATCTTAAATCGGTAATATAAATTGAAAATCAGGAACATTTTAGTTAATTCTAATGAAACACATTGATTTTTATCATTTGTATTGGAAACAACACTATGAAATGTCTTTTTTTGGATCTAAATAATACGAAACCTCACTTTATGATTCGAAGTTAATATCCTCAAATTTGGTATAATAGTGACTTTTTCACGTTTTTCATGTAGTTTGATATTACGTAAATATATTCGTTTTTACCAATATTTCGATACTATTTCATGTAGTATCACGGTATGTGATTTGGCCTTCAAATCTCAGATTTTCGCATAATATTACATTTTAAGCAAGTTTTCTTGCATTTTGTTTCGTACTAAAAATCGTCGAATTCAGCAATATTTTGACGTTCATCATCCCCTTTTCCTTTATGTGATATAAACAAAATATCATCGAATTAGGCAATATTTTGCCGTTTTTCCACGTTTTTGTGAATTTTCAGTTTATTGCTATTAATTCAATGAATATACGATAAAAATGATGCAAACACATAATTGATCACAAATTAACCTTAAACACTTCATTTTCAATCAACTATTTGTTTCTCGTAAAATACTGAGTAAGATATTGAAAAGGGGAGAAGTTCTGTTTTTATTGAATATATCGACGTTTCAGCCGGATTAGAGCGGTTTTACGTGTGCATCTTAAATCGGTAATATAAATTAAAAATCATTAACATTTTAGTTAATTCTAATGAAAACACATTGATTTTTATCATTTGTATGGGAAGCAACATCTTTATACGTCTTTTCTAGGGTCTAAAAAATACGAAACGTCGCTCTATGATTCGAAGTTAAAATCCTCAAATTTAGAATAATAATGACTTTATTTACGTTTTTCATGTAGTTTGATATTTTGTATATATATTCATTTTTACCAATATTTCGATACTATTTCATGTAGTATCACGATATGTGATTTGGCCTTCAAATCTCAGATTTTCGCATAATATTGCATTTTAAGCAAGTTTTCTTGCATTTTGTTTTGTACTAAAAATCATCGAATTCAGCAATATTTTGACGTTTATCATCCCCTTTTCCTTTATGAGATATAAACAAAATATCATCGATTAAGGCAATATTTTGCTGTTTTTCCACGTTTTTGTGAATTTTCAGTTTATTGATATTAATTCATTAATTATACGATAAAAATGATGCAAACACATAATTCATTAGGTAATATCCTTAAACACTTGATTTTCAATCAACTATTTGTTTCTCGTTAAAATACTGAGTAAGATATTGAAAAGGGGAGAAGTTCTGTTTTTATTGCATATATCGACGTTTCAGCCGGATTAGAGCGGTTTTACGTGTGCATCTTAAATCGGTAATATAAATTGAAAATCAGGAACATTTTAGTTAATTCTAATGAAACACATTGATTTTTATCATTTGTATTGGAAACAACACTATCAAATGTCTTTTTTTGGATCTAAATAAAACGAAACCTCACTTTATGATTCGAAGTTAATATCCTCAAATTTGGTATAATAGTGACTTTTTCACGTTTTTCATGTAGTTTGATATAACGTAAATATATTTATTTTTACCAATATTTCGATACTATTTCATGTAGTATCAAGCTATGTGATTTGGCAATCAAATCTCAGATTTTCGCATAATATTGCATTTTAAGCAACTTTTCTTGCATTTTGTTTCGTACTAAAAATCATCGAATTCAGCAATATTTTGACGTTTATCATCCCCTTTCCTTTTGTGATATAAACAAAATATCATCAAATTAGGCAATATTTTGCCGTTTTTCCACGTTTTTGAGAATTTTCAGTTTATTGCTATTAATTCAATGAATATACGATAAAAATGATGCAAACACATAATTGATCAGAAATTAACCTTAAACATTTCATTTTCAATCAACTATTTGTTTCTCGTTAAAATACTGAGTAAGATATTGAAAAGGGGAGAAGTTCTGTTTTTATTGCATATATCGACGTTTCAGCCGGATTAGAGCGGTTTTACGTGTGCATCTTCCATCGGTAATATAAATTGAAAATCATTAACATTTTAGTTAATTCTAATGAAAACACATTGATTTTTATCATTTGTATTGGAAGTAACATCTTTATACGTCTTTTCTAGGGTCTAAAAATACGAAACGTCGCTCTATGATTCGAAGTTAAAATCCTCAAATTTAGAATAACTTAAAATTTAGACTTTATTTACGTTTTTCATGTAGTTTGATATTTCGTAAATATATTAATTTTTACCAATATTTCGATACTATTTCATGTAGTATCACGGTATGTGATTTGGCCTTCAAATCTCAGATTTTCGCATAATATTGCATTTTAAGCAAGTTTTCTTGCATTTTGTTTCGTACTAAAAATCGTCGAATTCAGCAATATTTTGACGTTCATCATCCCCTTTTCCTTTATGTGATATAAACAAAATATCATCGAATTAGGCAATATTTTGCTGTTTTTCCACGTTTTTTTGAATTTTCAGTTTAATGTTATTAATTCATTAAATATACGATAAAAATGATGCAAACACATAATTGATTAGATAATATCCTTAAATACTTCATTTTCAATCAACTATTTGTTTCTCGTTAAAATCCTGAGTAAGATATTGAAAAGGAGAGAAGTTCAGTTTTTATTGCATATATCGACGTTTCTGCCGGAATAGAGCGGTTTTACGTGTTCATCTTCCATCGGTAATATAAACGGAAAATCAGGAACATTTTAGATAATTCCTATGAAACACATTGATTTTTATCATTTGTATTGGAAACAACATTGTCAAATGTCTTTTCTTGGATCTAAATAATACGAAACCTCGCTCTATGATTTGAAGTTAAAATCCTCAAATTTGGTATAATAGTGACTTTTTCTCGTTTTTCATGTAGTTTGATATTACGTAAATATATTTATTTTTACCAATATTTCGATACTATTTCATGTAGTATCACGGTATGTGATTTGGCCTTGAAATCTCAGATTTTCGCATAATATTTCATTTTAAGCAAGTTTTCTTGCATTTTGTTTCGTACTAAAAATCATCGAATTCAGCAATATTTTGACGTTTATCATCCCCTTTTCCTTTATGTGATATAAACAAAATATCATCGAATTAGGCAATATTTTGCCGTTTTTCCACGTTTTTGTGAATTTTCAGTTTATTGCTAATAATTCAATGAATATACGATAAAAATGATGCAAACACATAATTGATCACAAATTAACCTTAAACACTTCATTTTCAATCAACTATTTGTTTCTCGTTAAAATACTGAGTAAGATATTGAAAAGGGGAGAAGTTCTGTTTTTATTGCATATATCGACGTTTCAGCCGGATTAGAGCGGTTTTACGTGTGCATCTTAAATCGGTAATGTAAATTAAAAATCATTAACATTTTAGTTAATTCTAATGAAAACACATTGATTTTTATCATTTGTATGGGAAGCAACATCTTTATACGTCTTTTCTAGGGTCTAAAAAATACGAAACGTCGCTCTATGATTCGAAGTTAAAATCCTCAAATTTAGAATAATAATGACTTTATTTACGTTTTTCATGTTGTTTGATATTTCGTAAATATATTCATTTTTACCAATATTTCGATACTATTTCATGTAGTATCACGATATGTGATTTGGCCTTCAAATCTCAGATTTTCGCATAATATTGCATTTTAAGCAAGTTTTCTTACATTTTGTTTCGTACTAAAAATCATCGAATTCAGCAATATTTTGACGTTTATCATCCCCTTTTCCTTTATGAGATATAAATAAAATATCATCGATTAAGGCAATATTTTGCTGTTTTTCCACGTTTTTGTGAATTATCAGTTTATTGATATTAATTCATTAATTATACGATAAAAATGATGCAAACACATAATTCATTAGGTAATATCCTTAAACACTTGATTTTCAATCAACTATTTGTTTCTCGTTAAAATACTGAGTAAGATATTGAAAAGGGGAGAAGTTCTGTTTTTATTGCATATATCGACGTTTCAGCCGGATTAGAGCGGTTTTACGTGTGCATCTTAAATCGGTAATATAAATTGAAAATCAGGAACATTTTAGTTAATTCTAATGAAACACATTGATTTTTATCATTTGTATTGGAAACAACACTATGAAATGTCTTTTTTTGGATCTAAATAATACGAAACCTCACTTTATGATTCGAAGTTAATATCCTCAAATTTGGTATAATAGTGACTTTTTCACGTTTTTCATGTAGTTTGATATTACGTAAATATATTCGTTTTTACCAATATTTCGATACTATTTCATGTAGTATCACGGTATGTGATTTGGCCTTCAAATCTCAGATTTTCGCATAATATTACATTTTAAGCAAGTTTTCTTGCATTTTGTTTCGTACTAAAAATCGTCGAATTCAGCAATATTTTGACGTTCATCATCCCCTTTTCCTTTATGTGATATAAACAAAATATCATCGAATTAGGCAATATTTTGCTGTTTTTCCACGTTTTTGTGAATTTTCAGTTTAATGTTATTAATTCATTAAATATACGATAAAAATGATGCAAACACATAATTGATTAGATAATATCCTTAAATACTTCATTTTCAATCAACTATTTGTTTCTCGTTAAAATCCTGAGTCAGATATTGAAAAGGAGAGAAGTTCAGTTTTTATTGCATATATCGACGTTTCTGACGGAATAGAGCGGTTTTACGTGTTTATCTTCCATCGGTAATATAAACGGAAAATCAGGAACATTTTAGATAATTCCTATGAAACACATTGATTTTTATCATTTGTATTGGAAACAACATTGTCAAATGTCTTTTCTTGGATCTAAATAATACGAAACCTCGCTCTATGATTTGAAGTTAAAATCCTCAAATTTGGTATAATAGTGACTTTTTCTCGTTTTTCATGTAGTTTGATATTACGTAAATATATTTATTTTTACCAATATTTCGATACTATTTCATGTAGTATCACGCTATGTGATTTGGCTGTCAAATCTCAGATTTTCGCATAATATTGCATTTTAAGCAACTTTTCTTGCATTTTGTTTCGTACTAAAAATCATCGAATTCAGCAATATTATGACGTTTATCATCCCTTTTTCCTTTATGTGATATAAACAAAATATCATCGAATTAGGCAATATTTTGCCGTTTTTCCACGTTTTTGTGAATTTTCAGTTTATTGCTATTAATTCAATGAATATACGATAAAAATGATGCAAACACATAATTGATCAGAAATTAACCTTAAACACTTCATTTTCAATCAACTATTTGTTTCTCGTTAAAATACTGAGTAAGATATTGAAAAGGGGAGAAGTTCTGTTTTTATTGCGTATATCGACGTTTCAGCCGGATTAGAGCGGTTTTACGTGAGCATCTTAAATCGGTAATATAAATTAAAAATCATTAACATTTTAGTTAATTCTAATGAAAACACATTGATTTTTATCATTTGTATGGGAAGCAACATCTTTATACGTCTTTTCTAGGGTCTAAAAAATACGAAACGTCGCTCTATGATTCGAAGTTAAAATCCTCAAATTTAGAATAATAATGACTTTATTTACGTTTTTCATGTAGTTTGATATTTCGTAAATATATTCATTTTTACCAATATTTCGATACTATTTCATGTAGTATCACGATATGTGATTTGGCCTTCATATCTCAGATTTTCGCATAATATTGCATTTTAAGCAAGTTTTCTTGCATTTTGTTTCGTACTAAAAATCATCGAATTCAGCAATATTTTGACGTTTATCATCCCCTTTTCCTTTATGAGATATAAACAAAATATCATCGATTAAGGCAATATTTTGCTGTTTTTCCACGTTTTTGTGAATTTTCAGTTTATTGATATTAATTCATTAAATATACGATAAAAATGATGCAAACACATAATTCATTAGGTAATATCCTTAAATACTTCATTTTACATTAACTATTTGTTTCTCGTTAAAATACTGAGTAAGATATTGAAAAGGGGAGAAGTTCTGTTTTTATTGCATATATCGACGTTTCAGTTGGAATAGAGCGGTTTTACGTGTACATCTTCCATCGGTAATATAAACGGAAAATCAGGAACATTTTAGTTAATTCTAATGAAACACGTTGATTTTTAACATTTGTATTGGAAACAACACTATCAAATGTCTTTTTTTGGATCTAAATAATACGAAACCTCGCTTTATGATTCGAAGTTAATATCCTCAAATTTGGTATAATAGTGACTTTTTCACGTTTTTCATGTAGTTTGATATTACGTAAATATATTTATTTTTACCAATATTTCGATACTATTTCATGTAGTATCAGGCTATGTGATTTGGCAGTCAAATCTCAGATTTTCGCATAATATTGCATTTTAAGCAAGTTTTCTTGCATTTTGTTTCGTACTAAAAATCATCGAATTCAGCAATATTTTGACGTTTATCATCCCCTTTCCTTTTGTGATATAAACAAAATATCATCAAATTAGGCAATATTTTGCCGTTTTTCCACGTTTTTGAGAATTTTCAGTTTATTGCTATTAATTCAATGAATATACGATAAAAATGATGCAAACACATAATTGATTAGATAATATCCTTAAATACTTCATTTTCAATCAACTATTTGTTTCTCGTTAAAATCCTGAGTAAGATATTGAAAAGGAGAGAAGTTCAGTTTTTATTGCATATATCGACGTTTCTGCCGGAATAGAGCGGTTTTACGTGTTCATCTTCCATCGGTAATATAAACGGAAAATCAGGAACATTTTAGATAATTCCTATGAAACACATTGATTTTTATCATTTGTATTGGAAACAACATTGTCAAATGTCTTTTCTTGGATCTAAATAATACGAAACCTCGCTCTATGATTTGAAGTTAAAACCCTCAAATTTGGTATAATAGTGACTTTTTCACGTTTTTCATGTAGTTTGATATTACGTAAATATATTTATTTTTACTAATATTTCGATACTATTTCATGTAGTTTCACGCTATGTGATTTGGCTGTCAAATCTCAGATTTTCGCATAATATTGCATTTTAAGCAAGTTTTCTTGCATTTTGTTTCGTAATAAAATTCATCGAATTCAGCAATATTTTGACGTTTATCATCCCCTTTTCCTTTATGTGATATAAACAAAATATCATCGAATTAGGCAATATTTTACCGTTTTTCCACGTTTTTGTGAATTTTCAGTTTATTGCTATTAATTCAATGAATATACGATAAAAATGATGCAAACACATAATTGATCAGAAATTAACCTTAAACACTTCATTTTCAATCAACTATTTGTTTCTCGTTAAAATACTGAGTAAGATATTGAAAAGGGGAGAAGTTCTGTTTTTATTGCATATATCGACGTTTCAGCCGGATTAGAGCGGTTTTACGTGTGCATCTTAAATCGGTAATATAAATTGAAAATCAGGAACATTTTAGTTAATTCTAATGAAACACATTGATTTTTATCATTTGTATTGGAAACAACACTATCAAATGTCTTTTTTTGGATCTAAATAAAACGAAACCTCACTTTATGATTCGAAGTTAATATCCTCAAATTTGGTATAATAGTGACTTTTTCACGTTTTTCATGTAGTTTGATATTACGTAAATATATTCATTTTTACCAATATTTCGATACTATTTCATGTAGTATCACGGTATATGATTTGGCCTTCAAATCTCAGATTTTCGCATAATATTGCATTTTAAGCAAGTTTTCTTGCATTTTGTTTCGTACTAAAAATCGTCGAATTCAGCAATATTTTGACGTTCATCATCCCCTTTTCCTTTATGTGATATAAACAAAATATCATCGAATTAGGCAATATTTTGCTGTTTTTCCCCGTTTTTGTGAATTTTCAGTTTAATGTTATTAATTCATTAAATATACGATAAAAATGACGCAAACACATAATTGATTAGATAATATCCTTAAATACTCCATTTTCAATCAACTATTTGTTTCTCGTTAAAATCCTGAGTTAGATATTGAAAAGGAGAGAAGTTCAGTTTTTATTGCATATATCGACGTTTCTGCCGGAATATAGCGGTTTTACGTGTTCATCTTCCATCGGTAATATAAACGGAAAATCAGGAACATTTTAGATAATTCCTATGAAACACATTGATTTTTATCATTTGTATTGGAAACAACATTGTCAAATGTCTTTTCTTGGATCTAAATAATACGAAACCTCGCTCTATGATTTGAAGTTAAAATCCTCAAATTTGGTATAATAGTGACTTTTTCTCGTTTTTCATGTAGTTTGATATTACGTAAATAAATTTATTTTTACCAATATTTCGATACTATTTCATGTAGTATCACGCTATGTGATTTGGCTGTCAAATCTCAGATTTTCGCATAATATTGCATTTTAAGCAACTTTTCTTGCATTTTGTTTCGTACTAAAAATCATCGAATTCAGCAATATTTTGACGTTTATCATCCCCTTTTCCTTTATGTGATATAAACAAAATTTCATCGAATTAGGCAATATTTTGCCGTTTTTCCACGTTTTTGTGAATTTTCAGTTTATTCCTATTAATTCAATGAATATACGATAAAAATGATGCAAACACATAATTGATCAGAAATTAACCTTAAACACTTCATTTTCAATCAACTATTTGTTTCTCGTAAAATACTGAGTAAGATATTGAAAAGGGGAGAAGTTCTGTTTTTATTGCATATATCGACGTTTCAGCCGGATTAGAGCGGTTTTACGTGTGCATCTTAAATCGGTAATATAAATTAAAAATCATTAACATTTTAGTTAATTCTAATGAAAACACATTGATTTTTATCATTTGTATGGGAAGCAACATCTTTATACGTCTTTTCAAGGGTCTAAAAAATACGAAACGTCGCTCTATGATTCGAAGTTAAAATCCTCAAATTTAGAATAATAATGACTTTATTTACGTTTTTCATGTAGTTTGATATTTCGTAAATATATTCATTTTTACCAATATTTCGATACTATTTCATGTAGTATCACGATATGTGATTTGGCCTTCATATCTCAGATTTTCGCATAATATTGCATTTTAAGCAAGTTTTCTTGCATTTTGTTTCGTACTAAAAATCATCGGATTCAGCAATATTTTGACGTTTATCATCCCCTTTTCCTTTATGAGATATAAACAAAATATCATCGATTAAGGCAATATTTTGCTGTTTTTCCACGTTTTTGTGAATTTTCAGTTTATTGATATTAATTCATTAATTATACGATAAAAATGATGCAAACACATAATTCATTAGGTAATATCCTTAAACACTTGATTTTCAATCAACTATTTGTTTCTCGTTAAAATACTGAGTAAGATATTGAAAAGGGGAGAAGTTCTGTTTTTATTGCATATATCGACGTTTCAGCCGGATTAGAGCGGTTTTACGTGTGCATCTTAAATCGGTAATATAAATTGAAAATCAGGAACATTTTAGTTAATTCTAATGAAACACATTGATTTTTATCATTTGTATTGGAAACAACACTATCAAATGTCTTTTTTTGGATCTAAATAATACGAAACCTCACTTTATGATTCGAAGTTCATATCCTCAAATTTGGTATAATAGTGACTTTTTCACGTTTTTCATGTAGTTTGATATTACGTAAATATATTCATTTTTACCAATATTTCGATACTATTTCATGTAGTATAACGGTATGTGATTTGGCCTTCATATCTCAGATTTTCGCATAATATTGCATTTTAAGCAAGTTTTCTTGCATTTTGTTTCGTACTAAAAATCGTCGAATTCAGCAATATTTTGACGTTCATCATCCCCTTTTCCTTTATGTGATATAAACAAAATATCATCGAATTAGGCAATATTTTGCTGTTTTTCCCCGTTTTTGTGAATTTTCAGTTTAATGTTAATAATTCATTAAATATACGATAAAAATGATGCAAACACATAATTGATTAGATAATATCCTTAAATACTTGATTTTCAATCAACTATTTGTTTCTCGTTAAAATCCTGAGTAAGATATTGAAAAGGAGAGAAGTTCAGTTTTTATTGCATATATCGACGTTTCTGCCGGAATATAGCGGTTTAACGTGTTCATCTTCCATCGGTAATATAAACGGAAAATCAGGAACATTTTAGATAATTCCTATGAAACACATTGATTTTTATCATTTGTATTGGAAACAACATTGTCAAATGTCTTTTCTTGGATCTAAATAATACGAAACCTCGCTCTATGATTTGAAGTTAAAATCCTCAAATTTGGTATAATAGTGACTTTTTCTCGTTTTTCATGTAGTTTGATATTACGTAAATATATTTATTTTTACCAATATTTCGATACTATTTCATGTAGTATCACGCTATGTGATTTGGCTGTGAAATCTCAGATTTTCGCATAATAATGCATTTTAAGCAACTTTTCTTGCATTTTGTTTCGTACTAAAAATCATCGAATTCAGCAATATTTTGACGTTTATCATCCCCTTTTCCTTTATGTGATATAAACAAAATATCATCGAATTAGGCAATATTTTGCCGTTTTTCCACGTTTTTGTGAATTTTTAGTTTATTGCTATTAATTCAATGAATATACGATAAAAATGATGCAAACACATAATTGATCAGAAATTAACCTTAAACACTTCATTTTCAATCAACTATTTGTTTCTCGTAAAATACTGAGTAAGATATTGAAAAGGGGAGAAGTTCTGTTTTTATTGCATATATCGACGTTTCAGCCGGATTAGAGCGGTTTTACGTGTGCATCTTAAATCGGTAATATAAATTAAAAATCATTAACATTTTAGTTAATTCTAATGAAAACACATTGATTTTTATCATTTGTATTGGAAGCAACATCTTTATACGTCTTTTCTAGGGTCTAAAAAATACGAAACGTCGCTCTATGATTCGAAGTTAAAATCCTCAAATTTAGAATAATAATGACTTTATTTACGTTTTTCATGTAGTTTGATATTTCGTAAATATATTCATTTTTACCAATATTTCGATACTATTTCATGTAGTATCACGATATGTGATTTGGCCTTCAAATCTCAGATTTTCGCATAATATTGCATTTTAAGCAAGTTTTCTTGCATTTTGTTTCGTACTAAAAGTCATCGAATTCAGCAATATTTTGACGTTTATCATCCCCTTTTCCTTTATGAGATATAAACAAAATATCATCGATTAAGGCAATATTTTGCTGTTTTTCCACGTTTTTGTGAATTTTCAGTTTATTGATATTAATTCATTAATTATACGATAAAAATGATGCAAACACATAATTCATTAGGTAATATCCTTAAACACTTGATTTTCAATCAACTATTTGTTTCTCGTTAAAATACTGAGTAAGATATTGAAAAGGGGAGAAGTTCTGTTTTTATTGCATATATCGACGTTTCAGCCGGATTAGAGCGGTTTTACGTGTGCATCTTCCATCGGTAATATAAATTGAAAATCATTAACATTTTAGTTAATTCTAATGAAAACACATTGATTTTTATCATTTGTATTGGAAGTAACATCTTTATACGTCTTTTCTAGGGTCTAAAAATACGAAACGTCGCTCTATGATTCGAAGTTAAAATCCTCAAATTTAGAATAACTTAAAATTTAGACTTTATTTACGTTTTTCATGTAGTTTGATATTTCGTAAATATATTCATTTTTACCAATATTTCGATACTATTTCATGTAGTATCACGATATGTGATTTGGCCTTCAAATCTCAGATTTTCGCATAATATTGCATTTTAAGCAAGTTTTCTTGCATTTTGTTTCGTACTAAAAATCATCGAATTCAGCAATATTTTGACGTTTATCATCCCCTTTTCCTTTATGAGATATAAACAAAATATCATCGATTAAGGCAATATTTTGCTGTTTTTCCACGTTTTTGTGAATTTTCAGTTTATTGATATTAATTCATTAATTATACGATAAAAATGATGCAAACACATAATTCATTAGGTAATATCCTTAAACACTTCATTTTCAATCAACTATTTGTTTCTCGTTAAAATACTGAGTAAGATATTGAAAACGGGAGAAGTTCTGTTTTTATTGCATATATCGACGTTTCAGCCGGATTAGAGCGGTTTTACGTGTGCATCTTAAATTGGTAATATAAATTGAAAATCAGGAACATTTTAGTTAATTTTAATGAAACACATTGATTTTTATCATTTGTATTGGAAACAACACTATCAAATGTCTTATTTTGGATCTAAATAATACGAAACCTCACTTTATGATTCGAAATTAATATCCTCAAATTTGGTATAATAGTGACTTTTTCACGTTTTTCATGTAGTTTGATATTACGTAAATATATTCATTTTTACCAATATTTCGATACTATTTCATGTAGTATCACGGTATGTGATTTGGCCTTCAAATCTCAGATTTTCGCATAATATTGCATTTTAAGCAAGTTTTCTTGCATTTTGTTTCGTACTAAAAATCGTCGAATTCAGCAATATTTTGACGTTCATCATCCCCTTTTCCTTTATGTGATATAAACAAAATATCATCGAATTAGGCAATATTTTGCTGTTTTTCCACGTTTTTCTGAATTTTCAGTTTAATGTTATTAATTCATTAAATATACGATAAAAATGATGCAAACACATAATTGATTAGATAATATCCTTAAATACTTCATTTTCAATCAACTATTTGTTTCTCGTTAAAATCCTGAGTAAGATATTGAAAAGGAGAGAAGTTCAGTTTTTATTGCATATATCGACGTTTCTGCCGGAATAGAGCGGTTTTACGTGTTCATCTTCCATCGGTAATATAAACGGAAAATCAGGAACATTTTAGATAATTCCTAAGAAACACATTGATTTTTATCATTTGTATTGGAAACAACATTGTCAAATGTCTTTTCTTGGATCTAAATAATACGAAACCTCGCTCTATGATTTGAAGTTAAAATCCTCAAATTTGGTATAATAGTGACTTTTTCTCGTTTTTCATGTAGCTTGATATTACGTAAATATATTTATTTTTACCAATATTTCGATACTATTTCATGTAGTATCACGCTATGTGATTTGGCCATCAAATCTCAGATTTTCGCATAATATTGCATTTTAAGCAAGTTTTCTTGCATTTTGTTTCGTACTAAAAATCATCGAATTCAGCAATATTTTGACGTTTATCATCCCCTTTTTCTTTATGAGATATAAACAAAATATCATCGATTAAGGCAATATTTTGCTGTTTTTCCACGTTTTTGTGAATTTTCAGTTTATTGATATTAATTCATTAAATATACGATAAAAATGATGCAAACACATAATTCATTAGGTAATATCCTTAAATACTTCATTTTCAATTAACTATTTGTTTCTCGTTAAAATACTGAGTAAGATATTGAAAAGGGGAGAAGTTCTGTTTTTATTGCATATATCGACGTTTCAGTTGGAATAGAGCGGTTTTACGTGTACATCTTCCATCGGTAATATAAACGGAAAATCAGGAACATTTTAGTTAATTCTAATGAAACACATTGATTTTTAACATTTGTATTGGAAACAACACTATCAAATGTCTTTTTTTGGATCTAAATAATACGAAACCTCGCTTTATGATTCGAAGTTAATATCCTCAAATTTGGTATAATAGTGACTTTTTCACGTTTTTCATGTAGTTTGATATTACGTAAATATATTTATTTTTACCAATATTTCGATACTATTTCATGTAGTATCACGCTATGTGATTTGGCCTTCAAATCTCAGATTTTCGCATAATATTGCATTTTAAGCAAGTTTTCTTGCATTTTGTTTCGTACTAAAAATCATCGAATTCAGCAATATTTTGACGTTTATCATCCCCTTTCCTTTTGTGATATAAACAAAATATCATCAGATTAGGCAATATTTTGCCGTTTTTCCACGTTTTTGAGAATTTTTAGTTTATTGCTATTAATTCAATGAATATACGATAAAAATGATGCAAACACATAATTGATTAGATTATATCCTTATTAAAATACTTCATTTTCAATCAACTATTTGTTTCTCGTTAAAATCCTGAGTAAGATATTGAAAAGGAGATAGGTTCAGTTTTTATTGCATATATCGACGTTTCTGCCGGAATATAGCGGTTTTACGTGTTCATCTTCCATCGGTAATATAAACGGAAAATCAGGAACATTTTAGATAATTCCTATGAAACACATTGATTTTTATCATTTGTATTGGAAACAACATTGTCAAATGTCTTTTCTTGGATCTAAATAATACGAAACCTCGCTCAATGATTTGAAGTTAAAATCCTCAAATTTGGTATAATAGTGAGTTTTTCTCGTTTTTCATGTAGTTTGATATTACGTAAATATATTTATTTTTACCAATATTTCGATACTATTTCATGTAGTATCACGCTATGTGATTTGGCTGTCAAATCTCAGATTTTCGCATAATATTGCATTTTAAGCAACTTTTCTTGCATTTTGTTTCGTACTAAAAATCATCGAATTCAGCAATATTTTGACGTTTATCATCCCCTTTTCCTTTATGTGATATAAACAAAATATCATCGAATTAGGCAATATTTTGCCGTTTTTCCACGTTTTTGTGAATTTTCAGTTTATTGCTATTAATTCAATGAATATACGATAAAAATGATGCAAACACATAATTGATCAGAAATTAACCTTAAACACTTCATTTTCAATCAACTATTTGTTTCTCGTTAAAATACTGAGTAAGATATTGAAAAGGGGAGAAGTTCTGTTTTTATTGCATATATCGACGTTTCAGCCGGATTAGAGCGGTTTTACGTGTGCATCTTAAATCGGTAATGTAAATTAAAAATCATTAACATTTTAGTTAATTCTAATGAAAACACATTGATTTTTATCATTTGTATGGGAAGCAACATCTTTATACGTCTTTTCTAGGGTCTAAAAAATACGAAACGTCGCTCTATGATTCGAAGTTAAAATCCTCAAATTTAGAATAATAATGACTTTATTTACGTTTTTCATGTAGTTTGATATTTCGTAAATATATTCATTTTTACCAATATTTCGATACTATTTCATGTAGTATCACGATATGTGATTTGGCCTTCAAATCTCAGATTTTCGCATAATATTGCATTTTAAACAAGTTTTCTTGCATTTTGTTTCGTACTAAAAATCATCGAATTCAGCAATATTTTGACGTTTATCATCCCCTTTTCCTTTATGAGATATAAACAAAATATCATCGATTAAGGCAATATTTTGCTGTTTTTCCACGTTTTTGTGAATTTTCAGTTTATTGATATTAATTCATTAATTATACGATAAAAATGATGCAAACACATAATTCATTAGGTAATATCCTTAAACACTTGATTTTCAATCAACTATTTGTTTCTCGTTAAAATACTGAGTAAGATATTGAAAAGGGGAGAAGTTCTGTTTTTATTGCATATATCGACGTTTCAGCCGGATTAGAGCGGTTTTACGTGTGCATCTTCCATCGGTAATATAAATTGAAAATCATTAACATTTTAGTTAATTCTAATGAAAACACATTGATTTTTATCATTTGTATTGGAAGTAACATCTTTATACGTCTTTTCTAGGGTCTAAAAATACGAAACGTCGCTCTATGATTCGAAGTTAAAATCCTCAAATTTAGAATAACTTAAAATTTAGACTTTATTTACGTTTTTCATGTAGTTTGATATTTCGTAAATATATTCATTTTTACCAATATTTCGATACTATTTCATGTAGTATCACGATATGTGATTTGGCCTTCAAATCTCAGATTTTCGCATAATATTGCATTTTAAGCAAGTTTTCTTGCATTTTGTTTCGTACTAAAAATCATCGAATTCAGCAATATTTTGACGTTTATCATCCCCTTTTCCTTTATGAGATATAAACAAAATATCATCGATTAAGGCAATATTTTGCTGTTTTTCCACGTTTTTGTGAATTTTCAGTTTATTGATATTAATTCATTAATTATACGATAAAAATGATGCAAACACATAATTCATTAGGTAATATCCTTAAACACTTCATTTTCAATCAACTATTTGTTTCTCGTTAAAATACTGAGTAAGATATTGAAAACGGGAGAAGTTCTGTTTTTATTGCATATATCGACGTTTCAGCCGGATTAGAGCGGTTTTACGTGTGCATCTTAAATTGGTAATATAAATTGAAAATCAGGAACATTTTAGTTAATTTTAATGAAACACATTGATTTTTATCATTTGTATTGGAAACAACACTATCAAATGTCTTATTTTGGATCTAAATAATACGAAACCTCACTTTATGATTCGAAGTTAATATCCTCAAATTTGGTATAATAGTGACTTTTTCACGTTTTTCATGTAGTTTGATATTACGTAAATATATTCATTTTTACCAATATTTCGATACTATTTCATGTAGTATCACGGTATGTGATTTGGCCTTCAAATCTCAGATTTTCGCATAATATTGCATTTTAAGCAAGTTTTCTTGCATTTTGTTTCGTACTAAAAATCGTCGAATTCAGCAATATTTTGACGTTCATCATCCCCTTTTCCTTTATGTGATATAAACAAAATATCATCGAATTAGGCAATATTTTGCTGTTTTTCCACGTTTTTCTGAATTTTCAGTTTAATGTTATTAATTCATTAAATATACGATAAAAATGATGCAAACACATAATTGATTAGATAATATCCTTAAATACTTCATTTTCAATCAACTATTTGTTTCTCGTTAAAATCCTGAGTAAGATATTGAAAAGGAGAGAAGTTCAGTTTTTATTGCATATATCGACGTTTCTGCCGGAATAGAGCGGTTTTACGTGTTCATCTTCCATCGGTAATATAAACGGAAAATCAGGAACATTTTAGATAATTCCTAAGAAACACATTGATTTTTATCATTTGTATTGGAAACAACATTGTCAAATGTCTTTTCTTGGATCTAAATAATACGAAACCTCGCTCTATGATTTGAAGTTAAAATCCTCAAATTTGGTATAATAGTGACTTTTTCTCGTTTTTCATGTAGCTTGATATTACGTAAATATATTTATTTTTACCAATATTTCGATACTATTTCATGTAGTATCACGCTATGTGATTTGGCCATCAAATCTCAGATTTTCGCATAATATTGCATTTTAAGCAAGTTTTCTTGCATTTTGTTTCGTACTAAAAATCATCGAATTCAGCAATATTTTGACGTTTATCATCCCCTTTTTCTTTATGAGATATAAACAAAATATCATCGATTAAGGCAATATTTTGCTGTTTTTCCACGTTTTTGTGAATTTTCAGTTTATTGATATTAATTCATTAAATATACGATAAAAATGATGCAAACACATAATTCATTAGGTAATATCCTTAAATACTTCATTTTCAATTAACTATTTGTTTCTCGTTAAAATACTGAGTAAGATATTGAAAAGGGGAGAAGTTCTGTTTTTATTGCATATATCGACGTTTCAGTTGGAATAGAGCGGTTTTACGTGTACATCTTCCATCGGTAATATAAACGGAAAATCAGGAACATTTTAGTTAATTCTAATGAAACACATTGATTTTTAACATTTGTATTGGAAACAACACTATCAAATGTCTTTTTTTGGATCTAAATAATACGAAACCTCGCTTTATGATTCGAAGTTAATATCCTCAAATTTGGTATAATAGTGACTTTTTCACGTTTTTCATGTAGTTTGATATTACGTAAATATATTTATTTTTACCAATATTTCGATACTATTTCATGTAGTATCACGCTATGTGATTTGGCCTTCAAATCTCAGATTTTCGCATAATATTGCATTTTAAGCAAGTTTTCTTGCATTTTGTTTCGTACTAAAAATCATCGAATTCAGTAATATTTTGACGTTTATCATCCCCTTTCCTTTTGTGATATAAACAAAATATCATCAGATTAGGCAATATTTTGCCGTTTTTCCACGTTTTTGAGAATTTTTAGTTTATTGCTATTAATTCAATGAATATACGATAAAAATGATGCAAACACATAATTGATTAGATTATATCCTTATTAAAATACTTCATTTTCAATCAACTATTTGTTTCTCGTTAAAATCCTGAGTAAGATATTGAAAAGGAGAGAAGTTCAGTTTTTATTGCATATATCGACGTTTCTGCCGGAATTGAGCGGTTTTACGTGTTCATCTTCCATCGGTAATATAAACGGAAAATCAGGAACATTTTAGATAATTCCTATGAAACACATTGATTTTTATCATTTGTATTGGAAACAACATTGTCAAATGTCTTTTCTTGGATCTAAATAATACGAAACCTCGCTCTATGATTTGAAGTTAAAATCCTCAAATTTGGTATAATAGTGACTTTTTCTCGTTTTTCATGTAGTTTGATATTACGTAAATATATTTATTTTTACCAATATTTCGATACTATTTCATGTAGTATCACGCTGTGTGATTTGGCTGTCAAATCTCAGATTTTTGCATAATATTGCATTTTAAGCAACTTTTCTTGCATTTTGTTTCGTACTAAAAATCATCGAATTCAGCAATATTTTGACGTTTATCATCCCTTTTTCCTTTATGTGATATAAACAAAATATCATCGAATTAGGCAATATTTTGCCGTTTTTCCACGTTTTTGTGAATTTTCAGTTTATTGCTATTAATTCAATGAATATACGATAAAAATGATGCAAACACATAATTGATCAGAAATTAACCTTAAACACTTCATTTTCAATCAACTATTTGTTTCTCGTTAAAATACTGAGTAAGACATTGAAAAGGGGAGAAGTTCTGTTTTTATTGCATATATCGACGTTTCAGCCGGATTAGAGCGGTTTTACGTGTGCATCTTAAATCGGTAATATAAATTAAAAATCATTAACATTTTAGTTAATTCTAATGAAAACACATTGATTTTTATCATTTGTATGGGAAGCAACATCTTTATACGTCTTTTCTAGGGTCTAAAAAATACGAAACGTCGCTCTATGATTCGAAGTTAAAATCCTCAAATTTAGAATAATAATGACTTTATTTACGTTTTTCATGTAGTTTGATATTTCGTAAATATATTCATATTTACCAATATTTCGATCCTATTTCATGTAGTATCACGATATGTGATTTGGCCTTCATATCACAGATTTTCGCATAATATTGCATTTTAAGCAAGTTTTCTTGCATTTTGTTTCGTACTAAAAATCATCGAATTCAGCAATATTTTGACGTTTATCATCCCCTTTTCCTTTATGAGATATAAACAAAATATCATCGAATTAGGCAATATTTTGCTGTTTTTCCACGTTTTTGTGAATTTTCAGTTTATTGATATTAATTCATTAAATATACGATAAAAATGATGCAAACACATAATTCATTAGGTAATATCCTTAAATACTTCATTTTCAATTAACTATTTGTTTCTCGTTAATATACTGAGTAAGATATTGAAAAGGGAAGAAGTTCTGTTTTTATTGCATATATCGACGTTTCAGTTGGAATAGAGCGGTTTTACGTGTACATCTTCCATCGGTAATATAAACGGAAAATCAGGAACATTTTAGTTAATTCTAATGAAACACGTTGATTTTTAACATTTGTATTGGAAACAACACTATCAAATGTCTTTCTTTGGATCTAAATAATACGAAACCTCACTTTATGATTCGAAGTTAATATCCTCAAATTTGGTATAATAGTGACTTTTTCACGTTTTTCATGTAGTTTGATATTACGTAAATATATTCGTTTTTACCAATATTTCGATACTATTTCATGTAGTATCACGGTATGTGATTTGGCCTTCAAATCTCAGATTTTCGCATAATATTACATTTTAAGCAAGTTTTCTTGCATTTTGTTTCGTACTAAAAATCGTCGAATTCAGCAATATTTTGACGTTCATCATCCCCTTTTCCTTTATGTGATATAAACAAAATATCATCGAATTAGGCAATATTTTGCTGTTTTTCCACGTTTTTGTGAATTTTCAGTTTAATGTTATTAATTCATTAAATATACGATAACAATGATGCAAACACATAATTGATTAGATAATATCCTTAAATACTTCATTTTCAATCAACTATTTGTTTCTCGTTAAAATCCTGAGTCAGATATTGAAAAGGAGAGAAGTTCAGTTTTTATTGCATATATCGACGTTTCTGCCGGAATAGAGCGGTTTTACGTGTTCATCTTCCATCGGTAATATAAACGGAAAATCAGGAACATTTTAGATAATTCCTATGAAACACATTGATTTGTATCATTTGTATTGGAAACAACATTGTCAAATGTCTTTTCTTGGATCTAAATAATACGAAACCTCGCTCTATGATTTGAAGTTAAAATCCTCAAATTTGGTATAATAGTGACTTTTTCTCGTTTTTCATGTAGTTTGATATTACGTAAATATATTTATTTTTACCAATATTTCGATACTATTTCATGTAGTATCACGCTATGTGATTTGGCTGTCAAATCTCAGATTTTCGCATAATATTGCATTTTAAGCAACTTTTCTTGCATTTTGTTTCGTACTAAAAATCATCGAATTCAACAATATTTTGACGTTCATCATCCCTTTTTCCTTTATGTGATATAAACAAAATATCATCGAATTAGGCAATGTTTTGCCGTTTTTCCACGTTTTTGTGAATTTTCAGTTTATTGATATTAATTCAATGAATATACGATAAAAATGATGCAAACACATAATTGATCAGAAATTAACCTTAAACACTTCATTTTCAATCAACTATTTGTTTCTCGTTAAAATACTGAGTAAGATATTGAAAAGGGGAGAAGTTCTGTTTTTATTGCATATATCGACGTTTCAGCCGGATTAGAGCGGTTTTACGTGTGCATCTTAAATCGGTAATATAAATTAAAAATCATTAACATTTTAGTTAATTCTAATGAAAACACATTGATTTTTATCATTTGTATGGGAAGCAACATCTTTATACGTCTTTTCTAGGGTCTAAAAAATACGAAACGTCGCTCTATGATTCGAAGTTAAAATCCTCAAATTTAGAATAATATTGAATTTATTTACGTTTTTCATGTAGTTTGATATTTCGTAAATATATTCATTTTTACCAATATTTCGATACTATTTCATGTAGTATCACGATATGTGATTTGGCCTTCAAATATCAGATTTTCGCATAATATTGCATTTTAAGCAAGTTTTCTTGCATTTTGTTTCGTACTAAAAATCATCGAATTCAGCAATATTTTGACGTTTATCATCCCCTTTTCCTTTATGAGATATAAACAAAATATCATCGATTAAGGCAATATTTTGCTGTTTTTCCACGTTTTTGTGAATTTTCAGTTTATTGATATTAATTCATTAAATATACGATAAAAATTATGCAAACACATAATTGATTAGATAATATCCTTAAATACTTCATTTTCAATCAACTATTTGTTTCTCGTTAAAATCCTGAGTAAGATATTGAAAAGGAGAGAAGTTCAGTTTTTATTGCATATATCGACGTTTCTGCCGGAATAGAGCGGTTTTACGTGTTCATCTTCCATCGGTAATATAAACGGAAAATCAGGAACATTTTAGATAATTCCTATGAAACACATTGATTTTTATCATTTGTATTGGAAACAACATTGTCAAATGTCTTTTCTTGGATCTAAATAATACGAAACCTCGCTCTATGATTTGAAGTTAAAATCCTCAAATTTGGTATAATAGTGACTTTTTCTCGTTTTTCATGTAGATTGATATTACGTAAATATATTTATTTTTACCAATATTTCGATACTATTTCATGTAGTATCACGCTATGTGATTTGGCTGTCAAATCTCAGATTTTCGCATAATATTGCATTTTAAGCAACTTTTCTTGCATTTTGTTTCGTACTAAAAATCATCGAATTCAGCAATATTTTGACGTTTATCATCCCTTTTTCCTTTATGTGATATAAAGAAAATATTATCGAATTAGGCAATATTTTGCCGTTTTTCCACGTTTTTGTGAATTTTCAGTTTATTGCTATTAATTCAATGAATGTACGATAAAAATGATGCAAACACATAATTGATCAGAAATTAACCTTAAACACTTCATTTTCAATCAACTATTTGTTTCTCGTTAAAATACTGAGTAAGATATTGAAAAGGGGAGAAGTTCTGTTTTTATTGCATATATCGACGTTTCAGCCGGATTAGAGCGGTTTTACGTGTGCATCTTAAATCGGTAATATAAATTAAAAATCATTAACATTTTAGTTAATTCTAATGAAAACACATTGATTTTTATCATTTGTATGGGAAGCAACATCTTTATACGTCTTTTCTAGTGTCTAAAAAATACGAAACGTCGCTCTATGATTCGAAGTTAAAATCCTCAAATTTAGAATAATAATGACTTTATTTACGTTTTTCATGTAGTTTGATATTTCGTAAATATATTCATTTTTACCAATATTTCGATACTATTTCATGTAGTATCACGATATGTGATTTGGCCTTCAAATCTCAGATTTTCGCATAATATTGCATTTTAAGCAAGTTTTCTTGCATTTTGTTTCGTACTAAAAATCATCGAATTTAGCAATATTTTGACGTTTTTTAACGTTTTTGTGAATTTTCAGTTTATTGTTATTAATTCATTAAATATACGACAAATATTATGCAAACACATAATTGATCAGAAAATAACCTTAAGGGGCCATGTCACCGAAAATCCGATGAAAAATGGAATATTTACGAAAAATTACGAAAAATACTACAACGTTCTGGCAACACTGTTGTCCAAACCGTTTAATGATATCTTGAAAAATAACGTAATTAGAGTCAAATTTCCCGCTGCAACTTTCGTGAATCTGGTCCTCGCGCCGTGAGTACGCCGCGGGGTATTGTATCTTACGTTGTAGATGTCTTTTTTTTCGTAATAGCGTTGAAAATAACATGTAATGCATAAAATGAATATAAACTAACCATATGGCAACACAACATATGGTCTGACACGAGGGTGGTGCAGTCAGTGACTGCGTGTCTCTCATGGAGAGAGGATGTATGCTGACGCGCTCACACAATATCTCCCAGAACATGCTATTTTTGGATTTTTAGCTATTTGTACTGCAATATGACTTACCAAACGAACAAGAGAGAAGCATTGACAGCTAGATGCATGCGAGCTCTCCATACGAGCTGGCCGCAATGCGTAAATCACCACTCACGAGTGACCGCAGGTTCAGTAGACTTTGAGAGCGCGCTACGCAACTCCAACTTTTAAAACTAGATAAAATTTCACAGCCTTTATTTATTATTCTATTTACATGAAACTTGCACATTATATGTAGAAAATTCACCTCTATAAACGCATGTCATTATTCTTATCTACAAAGATTTATTGATTTTATAAATAATGATACACCTCATTTTGTTGCATACGTTTTTGGGAAACTTTTATAAAATCTGTATTATTGCACTAAATACATCTGGGATAACAATGTCACATGCAAATCTTTATTATATAGTAAGGTCATAGCTGAGTGTCTTATAAATGATTTTGGTTCACAATTGTGGGCTGTGAAATTTTTTGAACATGGTTGAAAAATTCGTCTTTTTTTTTGTTTTTGTTTTTTTCTCCGTGTCTATTTAGGCTGAGATGCTGAAACTTGGCCTAGGTGCAGCACCTTTCACATGTATCAGGATAATAAATTATGAATGCCCTACAACAATTTTTTAAATCCGGGTGATATGGCCCTTAACGTGAAAAAGTCACTATTTTACCATATTTGAGGATTTTAACTTCAAATCATAGAGCGAGGTTTCGTATTATTTAGATCCAAGAAAAGACATATGACAATGTTGTTTCCAATACAAATGATAAAAAACAATGTGTTTTCATTAGAATTAACTAAAATGTTGTTGATTTTCCGTTTCTATTACCGATGGAAGATGTACACGAAAACCGCTCCATTCCGGCTGAAACGTCGATATATGCAATAAAAACAGAACTTCTCCCCTTTTCAATATCTTACTCAGTATTTTAACGAGAAACAAATAGTTGATTGAAAATGAAGTATTTAAGGTTATTATCTAATCAATTATGTGTTTGCATCATTTTTATCGTATATATAATAAATTAATACCCATAAACTGAAAATACACAAAAGCGTGGAAAACGGCAAAATATTACCTAATTCGATGATACTTTGTTTAAATCACATAGAGGAAAAGGGGATGATAAAAGTCAAAATATTGCTAAATTCGATGATTTTTCGTACGAAACAAAATGGAAGAAAACTTGCTTGAAATGCAATATTATGCGACATTCTGTGATATGAAGGCTAAATCACATATCGTGATACTGCATGAAGTAGTATCGAAATATTGATAAAAATGAATATATTTACGTAATATCAAACTACATGATTAACGTGAAAAAGTCACTATTTTACCATATTTGAGGATTTTATTTTCAAATCATAGAGCGAAGTTTCGTATTATTTAGATCCAAGAAAAGACATATGACAATGTTGTTTCCAATACAAATGTTAAAAAACAATGTGTTTTCATTAGAAATAACTAAAATGTTGTTGATTTTCCGTTTCTATTACCGATGGAAGATGTAAACGTAAAACCACTCTAATCCGGCTGAAACGTCGATATATGCAGTAAAAACCGAACTTTTCCCCGTTTCAATATCTTACTCAGTATTTTAACGAGAAACAAATAGATGATTGAAAATGAAGTATTTAAGCTTATTATGTAATCAATTATGTGTTTGCAACATTTTTATTGTATATATATTGAATTAATACCCATAGACTGAAAATTCACAAAAACGTGGAGAAACGGCGAAATTTTGCGTAATTCGATGATATTTTGTTTAAATCACATAAAGGGAAAGGGGATGATAAACGTCAAAATATTGCTAAATTCGATGAATTTTCGTACGAAACAAAATGCAAGAAAACTTGCTTAAAATGTAATATTATGCGAAATTCTGAGATTTGAAAGCCAAATCACATATCATGATACTACATGAAATAGTATCGAAATATTGGTAAAAATGAATATATTTACGTAATATCAAACTACATGATTAACGTGAAAAATCACTATTTTACCATATTTGAGGATTTTAACTTCAAATCATAGAGCGAGGTTTCTTATTATTTAGATCCAAGAAAAGACAAGACATATGTCTTTTCATATGATGTTGAAGACATATGATGTTGTTTCCAATACAAATGATGAAACCAATGTGTTTTCATTAGAATTAACTAAAATGTTCCTGATTTTCCGTTTATATTACCGATGGAAGATGTACACGAAAACATCTCTATTCCGACTGAAACGTCGATATATGCAATAAAAACCGAACTTCTCCTCTTTTCAATATCTTACTCAGTATTTTAACGAGAAACAAATAGATGATTGCAAATGAAGTATTAAGGTTATTATCTAATCAATTATGTGTTTGCATCATTTTTATCGTATATATAATAAATTAATACCCATAAACTGAAAATTCACAAAAACGTGGAAAACGGCAAAATATTGCCTAATTCGATGATATTTTGTTTAAATCACATAAAGGAAAATGGGATGATAAACGTCAAAATATTGCTAAATTCGATGAATTTTTGAACGAAACAAAATGCAAGAAAACTTGCTTAAAATTCAATATTATGCGAAATTCTGAGATTTGAAAGCCAAATCACATATCGTGATACAGCATGAAATAGTATCGAAATATTGGTGAAAATGAATATATTTACGTAATATCAAACTACAAACTACGATAAACGTGAAAAAAGTCACTATTTTACCATATTTGATGATTTAACTTCAAATCATAGAGCGAGGTTTCGTATTATTTAGATTCAAGAAAAGTCATATGACATGTCTTTTCATATGATGTTGAAGACATATGATTTTGTTTCCAATACAAATGATAAAATCAATGTGTTTTCATTAGAATTAACTAAAATGTTCCTGATTTTCCGTTTATATTACCGATGGAAGATGTACACGTAAAACATCTCTATTCCGGCTGAAACGTCGATATATGCAATAAAAACAGAACTTCTCCCCTTTTCAATATCTTATTCAGTATTTTAACGAAAACAAATAGTTGATTGAAAATGAAGTATTTAAGGTTATTATCTAATCAATTATGTGTTTGCATAATTTTTATCGTATATATAATGAATTAATACCTATAAACTGAAAATATACAAAAACGTGGAAAAACTACAAAATATTGCCTAATTCGATGATATTTTGTTTAAATCCCATAGAGGAAAAGGGGATGATGAACGTCAAAATATTGCTAAATTCGATGATTTTTCGTTCGATACAAAATGCAAGAAAACTTGCTTAAAATGCAATATTATGCGAGATTCTGAGATTTGGAGGCCAAATCACATATCGTGATACTACATGAAATAGTATCGAAATATTGGTAAAAATGAAAATATTTACGTTGTATCAAACTACAAGATAAACGTGAAAAAAGTCACTATTTTACCATATTTGAGGATTTTAGCTTCAAATCATAGAGCGAGGTTTCGTATTATTTAGATTCAAGAAAAGACATATAACATGTCCTTTCATATGATGTTGAAGACATATGATGTTGTTTCCAATACAAATGATAAAACCAATGTGTTTTCATTAGAATTAACTAAAATGTTCCTGATTTTCCGTTTATATTACTGATGGAAGATGTACACGTAAAACCGCTCTAATACGGCTGAAACGTCGATATATGCAATAAAAAACCGAACTTCTCCTCTTTTCAATATCCTACACAGTATTTTAACGAGAAACAAATGGTTGATTGAAAATGAAGTATTTAAGGTTAATTTCTAATCAATTATGTGTTTGCATCATTTTTATCGTATATTTAATGAATTAATAAAAATAAACTGAAAATTCACAAAAACGTGGATAAATGGCAAAATATTGCCTAATTCGATGATATTTTGTTTAAATCAT
This sequence comes from Procambarus clarkii, assembly GCF_040958095.1. Classification (NCBI taxonomy): domain Eukaryota; kingdom Metazoa; phylum Arthropoda; class Malacostraca; order Decapoda; family Cambaridae; genus Procambarus; species Procambarus clarkii. Next base: position 18,836,892 of record NC_091222.1, on the reverse strand, counting down.
ATAAAGGAAAATTTGATGATAAACGTCAAAATATTGCTAAATTCGATGATTTTTCGTACGAAACAAAATGGAAGAAAACTTGCTTGAAATGCAATATTATGCGACATTCTGTAAAATGAAGGCTAAATCACATATCGTGATACTGCATGAAATAGGTTCGAAATATTGATAAAAATGAATATATTTACGTAATATCAAACTACATGATTAACGTGAAAAAGTCACTATTTTACCATATTTGAGGATTTTAACTTCAAATCATAGAGCGAGGTTTCGTATTATTTAGATCCAAGAAAATACATATGACAATGTTGTTTCCAATACAAATGTTAAAAAACAATGTGTTTTCATTAGAATTAATTAAAATGTTGTTGATTTTCCGTTTCTATTACCGATGGAAGATGTAAACGTAAAACCACTCTAATCCGGCTGAAACGTCGATATATGCAATAAAAACCGAACTTCTCCCCTTTTCAATATCTTACTCAGTATTTTAACGAAAACCAATAGTTGATTGAAAATGAAGTATTTAAGGTTATTATCTAATCAATTATGTGCTTGCATCATTGTTATCGTATATATAATAAATTAATACCCATAAACTGAAAATTCACAAAAACGTGGAAAACGGCAAAATATTGCCTAATTCGATATTTTGTTTAAATCCCATAGAGGAAAAGGGGATGATAAACTTCAAAATATTGCTAAATTCGATGATTTTTCGTACGAAACAAAATGGAAGAAAACTTGCTTAAAATGCAATATTATGCGACATTCTGTGATATGAAGGCCAAATCACATATCGTGATACTATATGAAATAGTATCGAAATATTGGTAAAAATGAATATATTTACGTAATATCAAACTACATGAAATACTAACTACAAAATATCAAACTACAATAGTGAAAAAGTCACTATTTTACAATATTTGAGGATTTTAACTTCAAATCATAGAGCGAGGTTTCGTATTATTTAGATCCAAGAAAAGACATATGACAATGTTGTTTCCAATACAAATGATAAAAAACAATGTGTTTTCATTAGAATTAACTAAAATGTTGTTGATTTTCCGTTTCTATTACCGATGGAAGATGTACACGAAAACCGCTCCATTCCGGCTGAAACGTCGATATATGCAATAAAAACAGAACTTCTCCCCTTTTCAATATCTTACTCAGTATTTTAACGAGAAACAAATAGTTGATTGAAAATGAAGTATTTAAGGTTATTATCTAATCAATTATGTGTTTGCATCATTTTTATCGTATATATAATGAATTAATACACATAAACTGAAAATTCACAAAAACGTGGAAAACGGCAAAATATTACCTAATTCGATGATACTTTGTTTAAATCACATAGAGGAAAAAGGGATGATAAAAGTCAAAATATTGCTAAATTCGATTATTTTTCGTACGAAACAAAATGGAAGAAAACTTGCTTGAAATGCAATATTATGCGACATTCTGTGATATGAAGCCTAAATCACATATCGTGATACTGCATGAAATAGTATCGAAATATTGGTAAAAATGAATATATTTGCGTAATATCAAACTACATGATTAAAGTGAAAAAGTCACTATTTTACCATATTTGAGGATTTTAACTTCAAATCATAGAGCGAGGTTTCGTATTATTTAGATCCAAGAAAAGACATATGACAATGTTGTTTCCAATACAAATGTTAAAAAACAATGTGTTTTCATTAGAATTAACTAAAATGTTCCTGATTTTCCGTTTATATTACCGATGGAAGATGTACACGTAAAACCGCTCTAATCCGGCTGAAACGTCGATATATGCAATAAAAAACCGAACTTCTCCCCTTTTCAATATCCTACACAGTATTTTAACGAGAAACAAATTGTTGATTAAAAATGAAGTATTTAAAGTTAATTTATAATAAATTATGTTTGCATCATTTTTATCGTATATATAATAAATTAATACACATAAACTGAAAATTCACAAAAACGTGGTAAACGGCAAAATATTGCCTAATTCGATGATATTTTGTTTAAATCACATAGAGGAAAAGGGGATGATAAACGTCAAAATATTACTAAATTCGATGATTTTTCGTACGAAACAAAATGCAAGAAAACTTGCTTAAAATGCAATATTATGCGACATTCTGTGACATGAAGGCCAAATCACATATCTTGATACTACATGAAATAGTATCGAAATATTGGTAAAAATGAATATATTTACGTAATATCAAACTACATGATTAACGTGAAAAAGTCACTATTTTACCATATTTGAGGATTTTAACTTCAAATCATAGAGCGAGGTTTCGTATTATTTAGATCCAAGAAAAGACATATGACAATGTTGTTTCCAATACAAATGATAAAAAACAAAGTGTTTTCATTAGAATTAACTAAAATGTTGTTGATTTTCCGTTTCTATTACCGATGGAAGATGTACATGAAAACCGCTCCATTCCGGCTGAAACGTCGATATATGCAATAAAAACAGAACTTCTCCCCTTTTCAATATCGTACTCAGTATTTTAACGAAAACAAATAGTTGATTGAAAATGAAGTATTTAAGGTTATTATCTAATCAATTATGTGTTTGCATCATTTTTATCGTATATATAATAAATTAATACCCATAAATTGAAAATACACAAAAGCGTGGAAAACGGCAAAATATTACCTAATTCGATGATACTTTGTTTAAATCACATAGAGGAAAAGGGGATGATAAAAGTCAAAATATTGCTAAATTCGATGATTTTTCGTACGAAACAAAATGGAAGAAAACTTGCTTGAAATGCAATATTATGCGACATTCTGTGATATGAAGGCTAAATCACATATCGTGATACTGCATGAAGTAGTATCGAAATATTGATAAAAATGAATATATTTACGTAATATCAAACTACATGATTAACGTGAAAAAGTCACTATTTTACCATATATGAGGATTTTAACTTCAAATCATAGAGCGAGGTTTCGTATTATTTAGATTCAAGAAAAGACATATAACATGTCTTTTCATATGATGTTGAAGACATATGATGTTGTTTCCAATACAAATGATAAAACCAATGTGTTTTCATTAGAATTAACAAAAATGTTCCTGATTTTCCGTTTATATTACTGATGGAAGATGTACACGTAAAACCGCTCTAATACGGCTGAAACGTCGATATATGCAATAAAAAACCGAACTTCTCCTCTTTTCAATATCCTACACAGTATTTTAACGAGAAACAAATGGTTGATTGAAAATGAAGTATTTAAGGTTAATTTCTAATCAATTATGTGTTTGCATCATTTTTATCGTATATTTAATGAATTAATAAAAATAAACTGAAAATTCACAAAAGCGTGGATAAATGGCAAAATATTGCCTAATTCGATGATATTTTGTTTAAATCATATAAAGGAAAATTTGATGATAAACGTCAAAATATTGCTAAATTCGATGATTTTTCGTACGAAACAAAATGCCAGAAAACTTGCTTAAAATGCAATATCATGCGAAATTCTGAGATTTGACAGCCAAATCACATATCGTGATACAACATAAAAAAGTATCGAAATATTGGTAAAAATAAATATATTTATATAATATCAAACTTCATGAAAAACGTGAAAAAGTCACTATTTTACCATATTTGAGGATTTTAACTTCAAATCATAGAGCGAGGTTTCGTATTATTTAGATCCAAGAAAAGACATATGACAATGTTGTTTCCAATACAAATGTTAAAAAACAATGTGTTTTCATTAGAATTAACTAAAATGTTCCTGATTTTCCGTTTATATTACCGATGGAAGATGTACACGTAAAACCGCTCTAATCCGGCTGAAACGTCGATATATGCAATAAAAAACCGAACTTCTCCCCTTTTCAATATCCTACACAGTATTTTAACGAGAAACAAATTGTTGATTAAAAATGAAGTATTTAAAGTTAATTTATAATAAATTATGTTTGCATCATTTTTATCGTATATATAATAAATTAATACACATAAACTGAAAATTCACAAAAACGTGGAAATCGGCAAAATATTGCCTAATTCGATGATATTTTGTTTAAATCACATAGAGGAAAAGGGGATGATAAACGTCAAAATATTACTAAATTCGATGATTTTTCGTACGAAACAAAATGCAAGAAAACTTGCTTAAAATGCAATATTATGCTACATTCTGTGACATGAAGGCCAAATCACATATCTTGATACTACATGAAATAGTATCGAAATATTGGTAAAAATGAATATATTTACGTAATATCAAACTACATGATTAACGTGAAAAAGTCACTATTTTACCATATTTGAGGATTTTAACTTCAAATCATAGAGCGAGGTTTCGTATTATTTAGATCCAAGAAAAGACATATGACAATGTTGTTTCCAATACAAATGATAAAAAACAAAGTGTTTTCATTAGAATTAACTAAAATGTTGTTGATTTTCCGTTTCTATTACCGATGGAAGATGTACATGAAAACCGCTCCATTCCGGCTGAAACGTCGATATATGCAATAAAAACAGAACTTCTCCACTTTTCAATATCGTACTCAGTATTTTAACGAGAAACAAATAGTTGATTGAAAATGAAGTATTGAAGGTTATTATCTAATCAATTATGTGTTTGCATCATTTTTATCGTATATATAATAAATTAATACCCATAAATTGAAAATACACAAAAGCGTGGAAAACGGCAAAATATTACCTAATTCGATGATACTTTGTTTAAATCACATAGAGGAAAAGGGGATGATAAAAGTCAAAATATTGCTAAATTCGATGATTTTTCGTACGAAACAAAATGGAAGAAAACTTGCTTGAAATGCAATATTATGCGACATTCTGTGATATGAAGGCTAAATCACATATCGTGATACTGCATGAAGTAGTATCGAAATATGGATAAAAATGAATATATTTACGTAATATCAAACTACATGATTAACGTGAAAAAGTCACTATTTTACTATATTTGAGGATTTTAACTTCAAATCATAGAGCGAGGTTTCGTATTATTTAGATTCATGAAAAGACATATAACATGTCTTTTCATATGATGTTGAAGACATATGATGTTGTTTCCAATACAAATGATAAAACCAATGTGTTTTCATTAGAATTAACAAAAATGTTCCTGATTTTCCGTTTATATTACTGATGGAAGATGTACACGTAAAACCGCTCTAATACGGCTGAAACGTCGATATATGCAATAAAAAACCGAACTTCTCCTCTTTTCAATATCCTACACAGTATTTTAACGAGAAACAAATGGTTGATTGAAAATGAAGTATTTAAGGTTAATTTCTAATCAATTATGTGTTTGCATCATTTTTATCGTATATTTAATGAATTAATAAAAATAAACTGAAAATTCACAAAAACGTGGATAAATGGCAAAATATTGCCTAATTCGATGATATTTTGTTTAAATCATATAAAGGAAAATTTGATGATAAACGTCAAAATATTGCTAAATTCGATGATTTTTCGTACGAAACAAAATGCCAGAAAACTTGCTTAAAATGCAATATCATGCGAAATTCTGAGATTTGACAGCCAAATCACATATCGTGATACAACATAAAAAAGTATCGAAATATTGGTAAAAATAAATATATTTATATAATATCAAACTTCATGAAAAACGTGAAAAAGTCACTATTTTACCATATTTGAGGATTTTAACTTCAAATCATAGAGCGAGGTTTCGTATTATTTAGATCCAAGAAAAGACATATGACAATGTTGTTTCCAATACAAATGTTAAAAAACAATGTGTTTTCATTAGAATTAACTAAAATGTTCCTGATTTTCCGTTTATATTACCGATGGAAGATGTACACGTAAAACCGCTCTAATCCGGCTGAAACGTCGATATATGCAATAAAAAACCGAACTTCTCCCCTTTTCAATATCCTACACAGTATTTTAACGAGAAACAAATTGTTGATTAAAAATGAAGTATTTAAAGTTAATTTATAATAAATTATGTTTGCATCATTTTTATCGTATATATAATAAATTAATACACATAAACTGAAAATTCACAAAAACGTGGAAATCGGCAAAATATTGCCTAATTCGATGATATTTTGTTTAAATCACATAGAGGAAAAGGGGATGATAAACGTCAAAATATTACTAAATTCGATGATTTTTCGTACGAAACAAAATGCAAGAAAACTTGCTTAAAATGCGATATTATGCTACATTCTGTGACATGAAGGCCAAATCACATATCTTGATACTACATGAAATAGTATCGAAATATTGGTAAAAATGAATATATTTACGTAATATCAAACTACATGATTAACGTGAAAAAGTCACTATTTTACCATATTTGAGGATTTTAACTTCAAATCATAGAGGAAGGTTTCGTATTATTTAGATCCAAGAAAAGACATATGACAATGTTGTTTCCAATACAAATGATAAAAAACAAAGTGTTTTCATTAGAATTAACTAAAATGTTGTTGATTTTCCGTTTCTATTACCGATGGAAGATGTACATGAAAACCGCTCCATTCCGGCTGAAACGTCGATATATGCAATAAAAACAGAACTTCTCCCCTTTTCAATATCTTACTCAGTATTTTAACGAGAAACAAATAGTTGATTGAAAATGAAGTATTGAAGGTTATTATCTAATCAATTATGTGTTTGCATCATTTTTATCGTATATATAATAAATTAATACCCATAAACTGAAAATACACAAAAGCGTGGAAAACGGCAAAATATTACCTAATTCGATGATACTTTGTTTAAATCACATAGAGGAAAAGGGGATGATAAAAGTCAAAATATTGCTAAATTCGATGATTTTTCGTACGAAACAAAAAGGAAGAAAACTTGCTTGAAATGCAATATTATGCGACATTCTGTGATATGAAGGCTAAATCACATATCGTGATACTGCATGAAGTAGTATCGAAATATTGATAAAAATGAATATATTTACGTAATATCAAACTACATGATTAACGTGAAAAAGTCACTATTTTACCATATTTGAGGATTTTAACTTCAAATCATAGAGCGAGGTTTCGTATTATTTAGATCCAAGAAAAGACATATGACAATGTTGTTTCCAATATAAATGACAAAACCAATGTGTTTTCATTAGAGTTACCAAAAATTTTTCTGATTTTCCGTTTATATTACCGATGGAAGATGTACACGTAAAACATCTCTATTCCGGCTGAAACGTCGATATATGCAATAAAAACAGAACTTCTCCCCTTTTAAATATCTTAATCAGTATTTTAACGAAAAAAATAGTTGATTGAAAATGAAGTATATAAGGTTATTATCTAATCAATTATGTGTTTGCAAATTTTTATCGTATATATAATGAATTAATACCCATAAACTGAAAATTCACAAAAACGTGGAAAATCGACAAAATGTTGCCTAATTCGATGATATTTTGTTTAAATCACATAGAGGAAAAGGGGATGATAAACGTCAAAATATTGCTAAATTCGATAATTTTTCGTACGAAACAAAATGGAAGAAAACTTGCTTAAAATGCAATATTATGCGACATTCTGAGATTTGAAGGCCAAATCACATATCGTGATACTACATGAAATAGTATCGAAATATTGGTAAAAATGAATATATTTACGTAATATCAAACTACATGATAAACGTGAAAAATGTCACTATTTTACCATATTTGAGGATTTTAACTTCAAATCATAGAGCGAGGTTTCGTATTATTTAGATCCAAGAAAAGACATATGACATATGTCTTTTCATATGATGTTGAAGACATATGATGTTGTTTCCAATACAAATGATAAAACCAATGTGTTTTCGTTATAATTAACTAAAATGTTCCTGATTTTACGTTTATATTACCGATGGAAGATGTACACGAAAACATCTCTATTCCGGCTGAAACGTCGATATATGCAATAAAAACCGAACTTATCCCCTTTTCAATATCTTACTCAGTATTTTAACGAAAACAAATAGTTGATTGAAAATGAAGTATTTAAGGTTATTATTCAATCAATTATGTGTTTGCATCATTGTTATCGTTTATATAATAAATTAATACCCATAAATTGAAAATTCACAAAAACGTCGAAAACTGCAAAATATTGCCTAATTTGATGATATTTTGTTTAAATCCCATAGAGGAAAAGGGGATGATAAACGTCAAAATATTGCTAAATTCGATGATTTTTCGTGCGAAACAAAATGCAAGAAAACTTGCTTAAAATGCAATATTATGCGACATTCTGTGATATGAAGGCCAAATCACATATCGTGATACTACATGAAATAGTATCGAAATATTGGTAAAAATGAATATATTTACTTAATATCAAACTACATTGATTAACGTGAAAAAGTCACTATTTTACCATATTTGAGGATTTTAACTTCAAATCATTGAGCGAGGTTTCGTATTATTTAGATCCAAGAAAAGACATATGACAATGTTGTTTGCAATACAAATGTTAAAAAAAACAATGTGTTTTCATTAGAATTAACTAAAATGTTGTTGATTTTCCGTTTCTATTACCGATGGAAGATGTACACGTAAAACCACTCTAATCCGGCTGAAACGTCGATATATGCAATAAAAACCGAACTTCTCCCCTTTTTAATATCATACTCAGTATTTTAACGAGAAACAAATAGATGATTAAAAATGAAGTATTTAAGGTTATTATCTAATCAATTATGTGTTTGCATCATTTTTATCGTATATATAATGAATTAATACCCATAGAATGAAAATTCACAAAAAGGTGGAAAAACGGCAAAATATTGCCTAATTCGATGATATTTTGTTTAAATCACATAAAGGAAAAGGGGATGATAAACGTCAAAATATTGCTGAATTCGATGAATTTTCGTACGAAACAAAATGCAAGAAAACTTGCTTAAAATGCAATTTTATGCGACATTCTGTTATATGAAGGCCAAATCACATATCGTGATACTACATGAAATAGTATCGAAATATTGGTAAAAATGAATATATTTACGTAATATCAAACTACATGATTAACGTGAAAAAGTCACTATTTTACCATATTTGAGGATTTTAACTTCAAATCATAGACCGAGGTTTCGTATTATTTAGATCCAAGAAACTACATATGACAGTGTTGTTTCCAATACAAATGATAAAAAACAATGTGTTTTCATTAGAATTAACTAAAATGTTCCTGATTTTCCGTTTATATTACCGATGGAAGATGTACACGAAAACATCTCTCTTCCGGCTGAAACGTCGATATATGCAATAAAAACAGAACTTCTCCCCTTTTCAATATCTTACTCAGTATTTTAACGAAAACAAATAGTTGATTGAAAATGAAGTATTTAAGGTTATTATCTAATCGATTATGTGTTTGCATCATTTTTATCGTATATATAATGAATTAATACCCATAAACTGAAAATTCACAAAAACGTGGATAAATGGCAAAATATTGCCTAATTCGATGATATTTTGTTTAAATCACATGGAGGAAAAGGGGATGATAAACGTCAAAATATTGCTAAATTCGATGAATTTTCGTACGAAACAAAATGCAAGAAAACTTGCTTAAAATGCAATATTATGCGACATTCTGAGATTTGAATGCCAAATCACATATCGTGATACTACATGAAATCGTATCGAAATATTGGTAAAAATGAATATATTTACGTAATATCAAACTACATGATAAACGTGAAAAAAGTCACTATTTTACCATATTTGATGATTTAACTTCAAATCATAGAGCGAGGTTTCGTATTATTTAGATTCAAGAAAAGACATATGACATGTCTTTTCATATGATGTTGAAGACATATGATTTTGTTTCCAATACAAATGATAAAATCAATGTGTTTTCATTAGAATTAACTAAAATGTTCCTGATTTTCCGTTTATATTACCGATGGAAGATGTACACGTAAAACATCTCTATTCCGGCTGAAACGTCGATATATGCAATAAAAACAGAACTTCTCCCCTTTTCAATATCTTACTCAGTATTTTAACGAAAACAAATAGTTGATTGAAAATGAAGTATTTAAGGTTATTATCTAATCAATTATGTGTTTGCATAATTTTTATCGTATTTATAATGAATTAATACCTATAAACTGAAAATTCACAAAAACGTGGAAAAACTACAAAATATTGCCTAATTCGATGATATTTTGTTTAAATCCCATAGAGGAAAAGGGGATGATAAACGTCAAAATATTGCTAAATTCGATGATTTTTCGTTCGGTACAAAATGCAAGAAAACTTGCTTAAAATGCAATATTATGCGACATTCTGAGATTTGGAGGCCAAATCACATATCGTGATACTACATGAAATAGTATCGAAATATTGGTAAAATGAATATATTTACGTTGTATCAAACTACAAGATAAACGTGAAAAAAGTCACTATTTTACCATATTTGAGGATTTTAGCTTCAAATCATAGAGCGAGGTTTCGTATTATTTAGATTCAAGAAAAGACATATACATGTCTTTTCATATGATGTTGAAGACATATGATGTTGTTTCCAATACAAATGATAAAACCAATGTGTTTTCATTAGAATTAACTAAAATGTTCCTGATTTTCCGTTTATATTACTGATGGAAGATGTGCACGTAAAACCGCTCTAATACGGCTGAAACGTCGATATATGCAATAAAAAACCGAACTTCTCCTCTTTTCAATATCCTACACAGTATTTTAACGAGAAACAAATGGTTGATTGAAAATGAAGTATTTAAGGTTAATTTCTAATCAATTATGTGTTTGCATCATTTTTATCGTATATTTAATGAATTAATAAAAATAAACTGAAAATTCACAAAAACGTGGATAAATGGCAAAATATTGCCTAATTCGATGATATTTTGTTTAAATCATATAAAGGAAAATTTGATGATAAACGTCAAAATATTGCTAAATTCGATGATTTTTCGTACGAAACAAAATGCCAGAAAACTTGCTTAAAATGCAATATCATGCGAAATTCTGAGATTTGACAGCCAAATCACATATCGTGATACAACATGAAAAAGTATCGAAATATTGGTAAAAATAAATATATTTATATAATATCAAACTTTATGAAAAACGTGAAAAAGTCACTATTTTACCATATTTGAGGATTTTAACTTCAAATCATAGAGCGAGGTTTCGTATTATTTAGATCCAAGAAAAGACATATGACAATGTTGTTTCCAATATAAATGACAAAACCAATGTGTTTTCATTAGAATTACCAAAAATGTTTCTGATTTTCCGTTTATATTACCGATGGAAGATGTACACGTAAAACATCTCTATTCCGGCTGAGACGTCGATATATGCAATAAAAACAGAACTTCTCCCCTTTTAAATATCTTAATCAGTATTTTAACGAAAAAAATAGTTGATTGAAAATGAAGTATATAAGGTTATTATCTAATCAATTATGTGTTTGCATCTTTTTATCATATATATAATGAATTAATACCCATAAACTGAAAATTCACAAAAACGTGGAAAATCGACAAAATGTTGCCTAATTCGATGATATTTTGTTTAAATCACATAGAGGAAAAGGGGATGATAAACGTCAAAATATTGCTAAATTCGATGATTTTTCGTACGAAACAAAATGGAAGAAAACTTGCTTAAAATGCAATATTATGCGACATTCTGAGATTTGAAGGCCAAATCACATATCGTGATACTACATGAAATAGTATCGAAATATTGGTAAAAATGAATATATTTACGTAATATCAAACTACATGATAAACGTGAAAAAAGTCACTATTTTACCATATTTGAGGATTTTAACTTCAAATCATAGAGCGAGGTTTCGTATTATTTAGATCCAAGAAAAGACATATGACATATGTCTTTTCATATGATGTTGAAGACATATGATGTTGTTTCCAATACAAATGATAAAACCAATGTGTTTTCGTTAGAATTAACTAAAATGTTCCTGATTTTACGTTTATATTACCGATGGAAGATGTACACGAAAACATCTCTATTCCGGCTGAAACGTCGATATATGCATTAAAAACCGAACTTATCCCCTTTTCAATATCTACTCAGTATTTTAACGAAAACAAATAGTTGATTGAAAATGAAGTATTTAAGGTTATTATCTAATCAATTATGTGTTTGCATCATTGTTATCGTATATATAATAAATTAATACCCATAAATTGAAAATTCACAAAAACGTGGAAAACTGCAAAATATTGCCTAATTTGATGATATTTTGTTTAAATCCCATAGAGGAAAAGGGGATGATAAACGTCAAAATATTGCTAAATTCGATGATTTTTCGTGCGAAACAAAATGCAAGAAAACTTGCTTAAAATGCAATATTATGCGACATTCTGTGATATGAAGGCCAAATCACATATCGTGATACAACATGAAATAGTATCGAAATATTGGTAAAAATGAATATATTTACGTAATATCAAACTGCATTGATTAACGTGAAAAAGTCACTATTTTACCATATTTGAGGATTTTAACTTCAAATCATAGAGCGAGGTTTTTTATTATTTAGATCCAAGAAAAGACATATGACAATGTTGTTTCCTATACAAATGATTAAAAAACAATGTGTTTTCATTAGAATTAACTAAAATGTTGTTGATTTTCCTTTTATATTACCGATGGAAGATGTACACGTAAAACCGCTCTAATCCGGCTGAAACATCGATATATGCAATAAAAACCGAACTTCTCCCCTTTTCAATATCTTACTCAGTATTTTAACGAATAACAAATAGATGATTGAAAATGAAGTATTTAAGGTTATTATCTAATCAATTATGTGTTTGCATCATTTTTATCGTATATATAATGAATTAATACCCATAGACTGAAAATTCACAAAAACGTGGAAAAACGGCCAAATATTGCCTAATTCGATGATATTTTGTTTAAATCACATAAAGGAAAAGGGGATGATAAACGTCAAAATATTGCTAAATTCGATGAATTTTCGTACGACACAAAATGCAAGAAAACTTGCTTAAAATGCAATATTATGCGAAATTCTGAGATTTGAAAGCCAAATCACATATCGTGATACTATATTAAATAGTATCGAAATATTGGTAAAAATGAATATATTTAGTTAATATCAAACTACATGATTAACGTGAAAAGTCACTATTTTACCATATTAGAGGATTTTAACTTCAAATCATAGAGCGAGGTTTCGTATTATTTAGATCCAAGAAACGACATATGACAGTGTTGTTTCCAATACAAATGATAAAAATCAATGGGTTTTCATTAGAATTAACTAAAATGTTCCGGATTTTCCGTTTATATTACCGATAGAAGATGTACACGAAAACCGCTCTATTCCGGCTGAAACGTCGATATATGCAATAAAAACAGAACTTCTCCCCTATTCAATATCTTATTCAGTATTTTAAAGAGAAACAAATAGTTGATTGAAAATGAAGTATTTAAGGTTATTATCTAATCAATTATGTGTTTGCATTATTTTTATCGTATATATAATAAATTAATACACATAAACTGAAAATTCACAAAAACGTGGAAAACGGCAAAATAATGCCTAATTCGATGATATTTTGTTTAAATCACATAGAGGAAAAGGGGATGATAAACGTCAAAATATTGCTATATTCGATGATTTTTCGTTCGAAACAAAATGCAAGAAAACTTGCTTAAAATACAATATTATGCGAAATTCTGAGATTTGAAAGCCAAATCAAATATCGTGATACTACATGAAAAAGTATCGAAATATTGGTAAAAATAAATATATTTATATAATATCAAATTAAATGAAAAACGGGAAAAAGTCACTATTTTACCATATTTGAGGATTTTAACTTCAAATCATAGAGCGAGGTTTCGTATTATTTAGATCCAAGAAAAGATATATGACATATGTCTTTTCATATGATGTTGAAGACATATGATGTTGTTTCCAATACAAATGATAAAACCAATGTGTTTTCATTAGAATTAACTAAAGTGTTCCTGATTTTCCGTTTATATTACCGATGGAAGATGAACACGTAAAACCGCTCTAATCCGGCTGAAACGTCGATATATGCAATAAAAAACCGAACTTCTCCCCTTTTCAATATCCTACACAGTATTTTAACGAGAAACAAATTGTTGATTAAAAATGAAGTATTTAAAGTTAATTTATAATAAATTATGTGTTTGCATAATTTTTATCGTATATTTAATAAATTAATACACATAAACTGAAAATTCACAAAAACGTGGAAAACGGCAAAATAATGCCTAATTCGATGATATTTTGTTTAAATCACATAGAGGAAAAGGGGATGATAAACGTCAAAATATTGCTAAATTCGATGATTTTTTGTACGAAACAAAATGCAAGAAAACTTGCTTAAAATGCAATATTATGCGACATTCTGAGATATGAAGGCCAAATCACATATCTTGATACTACATGAAATAGTATCGAAATATTGGTAAAAATGAATATATTTACGTAATATCAAACTACATGATTAACGTGAAAAAGTCACTATTTTACCATATTTGAGGATTTTAACTTCAAATCATAGAGCGAGGTTTCGTATTATTTAGATCCAAGAAAAGACATATGACAATGTTGTTTCCAATACAAATGATAAAAAACAATGTGTTTTCATTAGAATTAACTAAAATGTTGTTGATTTTCCGTTTCTATTACCGATGGAAGATGTACACGAAAACCGCTCCATTCCGGCTGAAACGTCGATATATGCAATAAAAACAGAACTTCTCCCCTTTTCAATATCTTACTCAGTATTTTAACGAGAAACAAATAGTTGATTGAAAATGAAGTATTTAAGGTTATTATCTAATCAATTATGTGTTTGCATCATTTTTATCGTATATATAATAAATTAATACCCATAAACTGAAAATACACAAAGGCGTGGAAAACGGCAAAATATTACCTAATTCGATGATACTTTGTTTAAATCACATAGAGGAAAAGGGGATGATAAAAGTCAAAATATTGCTAAATTCGATGATTTTTCGTACGAAACAAAATGGAAGAAAACTTGCTTGAAATGCAATATTATGCGACATTCTGTGATATGAAGGCTAAATCACATATCGTGATACTGCATGAAGTAGTATCGAAATATTGATAAAAATGAATATATTTACGTAATATCAAACTACATGATTAACGTGAAAAAGTCACTATTTTACCATATTTGAGGATTTTAACTTCAAATCATAGAGCGAGGTTTCGTATTATTTAGATCCAAGAAAAGATATATGACATATGTCTTTTCATATGATGTTGAAAACATATGATGTTGTTTCCAATACAAATGATAAAACCAATGTGTTTTCATTAGAATTAACTAAAGTGTTCCTGATTTTCCGTTTATATTACCGATGGAAGATGTACACGTAAAACCGCTCTAATCCGGCTGAAACGTCGATATATGCAATAAAAAACCGAACTTCTCCCCTTTTCAATATCCTACACAGTATTTTAACGAGAAACAAATTGTTGATTAAAAATGAAGTATTTAAAGTTAATTTATAATAAATTATGTGTTTGCATAATTTTTATCGTATATTTAATGAATTAATAAAAATAAACTGAAAATTCACAAAAACGTGGATAAATGGCAAAATATTGCCTAATTCGATGATATTTTGTTTAAATCATATAAAGGAAAATTTGATGATAAACGTCAAAATATTGCTAAATTCGATGATTTTTCGTACGAAACAAAATGCCAGAAAACTTGCTTAAAATGCAATATCATGCGAAATTCTGAGATTTGACAGCCAAATCACATATCGTGATACAACATAAAAAAGTATCGAAATATTGGTAAAAATAAATATATTTATATAATATCAAACTTCATGAAAAACGTGAAAAAGTCACTATTTTACCATATTTGAGGATTTTAACTTCAAATCATAGAGCGAGGTTTCGTATTATTTAGATCCAAGAAAAGACATATGACAATGTTGTTTCCAATATTAATGACAAAACCAATGTGTTTTCATTAGAATTACCAAAAATGTTTCTGATTTTCCGTTTATATTACCGATGGAAGATGTACACGTAAAACATCTCTATTCCGGCTGAAACGTCGATATATGCAATAAAAACAGAACTTCTCCCCTTTTAAATATCTTAATCAGTATTTTAACGAAAAAAATAGTTGATTGAAAATGAAGTATATAAGGTTATTATCTAATCAATTATGTGTTTGCATCTTTTTATCGTATATATAATGAATTAATACCCATAAACTGAAAATTCACAAAAACGTGGAAAATCGACAAAATGTTGCCTAATTCGATGATATTTTGTTTAAATCACATAGAGGAAAAGGGGATGATAAACGTCAAAATATTGCTAAATTCGATGATTTTTCGTACGAAACAAAATGGAAGAAAACTTGCTTAAAATGCAATATTATGCGACATTTTGAGATTTGAAGGCCAAATCACATATCGTGATACTACATGAAATAGTATCGAAATATTGGTAAAAATGAATATATTTACGTAATATCAAACTACATGATAAACGTGAAAAATGTCACTATTTTACCATATTTGAGTATTTTAACTTCAAATCATAGAGCGAGGTTTCGTATTATTTAGATCCAAGAAAAGACATATGACATATGTCTTTTCATATGATGTTGAAGACATATGATGTGGTTTCCAATACAAATGATAAAACCAATGTGTTTTCGTTATAATTAACTAAAATGTTCCTGATTTTACGTTTATATTACCGATGGAAGATGTACTCGAAAACATCTCTCTTCCGGCTGAAACGTCGATATATGCAATAAAAACAGAACTTCTCCCCTTTTCAATATCTTACTCAGTATTTTAACGAAAACAAATAGTTGATTGAAAATGAAGTATTTAAGGTTATTATCTAATCAATTATGTGTTTGCATCATTTTTATCGTATATATAATGAATTAATACCCATAAACTGAAAATTCACAAAAACGTGGATAAATGGCAAAATATTGCCTAATTCGATGATATTTTGTTTAAATCACATAGAGGAAAAGGGGATGATAAACGTCAGAATATTGCTAAATTCGATGAATTTTCGTACGAAACAAAATGCAAGAAAACTTGCTTAAAATGCAATATTATGCGACATTCTGAGATTTAAATGCCAAATCACATATCGTGATACTACATGAAATCGTATCAAAATATTGGTAAAAATGAATATATTTACGTAATATCAAACTACATGATAAACGTGAAAAAAGTCACTATTTTACCATATTTGATGATTTAACTTCAAATCATAGCGCGAGGTTTCGTATTATTTAGATTCAAGAAAAGACATATGACATGTCTTTTCATATGATGTTGAAGACATATGATTTTGTTTCCAATACAAATGATAAAATCAATGTGTTTTCATTAGAATTAACTAAAATGTTCCTGATTTTCCGTTTATATTACCGATGGAAGATGTACACGTAAAACATCTCTATTCCGGCTGAAACGTCGATATATGCAATAAAAACAGAACTTCTCCCCTTTTCAATATCTTACTCAGTATTTTAACGAAAACAAATAGTTGATTGAAAATGAAGTATTTAAGGTTATTATCTAATCAATTATGTGTTTGCATAATTTTTATCGTATTTATAATGAATTAATACCTATAAACTGAAAATTCACAAAAACGTGGAAAAACTACAAAATATTGCCTAATTCGATGATATTTTGTTTAAATCCCATAGAGGAAAAGGGGATGATAAATGTCAAAATATTGCTAAATTCGATGATTTTTCGTTCGGTACAAAATGCAAGAAAACTTCCTTAAAATGCAATATTATGCGACATTCTGAGATTTGGAGGCCAAATCACATATCGTGATACTACATGAAATAGTATCGAAATATTGGTAAAATGAATATATTTACGTTGTATCAAACTACAAGATAAACGTGAAAAAAGTCACTATTTTACCATATTTGAGGATTTTAGCTTCAAATCATAGAGCGAGGTTTCGTATTATTTAGATCCAAGAAAAGACATATGACATATGTCTTTTCATATGATGTTGAAGACATATGATGTTGTTTCCAATACAAATGATAAAACCAATGTGTTTTCGTTAGAATTAACTAAAATGTTCCTGATTTTACGTTTATATTACCGATGGAAGATGTACACGAAAACATCTCTATTCCGGCTGAAACGTCGATATATGCATTAAAAACCGAACTTATCCCCTTTTCAATATCTTACTCAGTATTTTAACGAAAACAAATGGTTGATTGAAAATGAAGTATTTAAGGTTATTATTTAATCAATTATGTGTTTGCATCATTGTTATCGTATATATAATAAATTAATACCCATAAATTGAAAATTCACAAAAACGTGGAAAACTGCAAAATATTGCCTAATTTGATGATATTTTGTTTAAATCCCATAGAGGAAAAGGGGATGATAAACGTCAAAATATTGCTAAATTCGATGATTTTTCGTGCGGAACAAAATGCAAGAAAACTTGCTTAAAATGCAATATTATGCGACATTCTGTGATATGAAGGCCAAATCACATATCGTGATACTACATGAAATAGTATCGAAATATTGGTAAAAATGAATATATTTACGTAATATCAAACTACATGATTAACGTGAAAAAGTCACTATTTTACCATATTTGAGGATTTTAACTTCAAATCATAGAGCGAGGTTTCGTATTATTTAGATCCAAGAAAAGACATATGACAATGTTGTTTCCAATACAAATGATAAAAAACAATGTGTTTTCATTAGAATTAACTAAAATGTTGTTGATTTTCCGTTTCTATTACCGATGGAAGATGTACACGAAAACCGCTCCATTCCGGCTGAAACGTCGATATATGCAATAAAAACAGAACTTCTCCCCTTTTCAATATCTTACTCAGTATTTTAACGAGAAACAAATAGTTGATTGAAAATGAAGTATTTAAGGTTATTATCTAATCAATTATGTGTTTGCATCATTTTTATCGTATATATAATAAATTAATACCCATAAACTGAAAATACACAAAGGCGTGGAAAACGGCAAAATATTACCTAATTCGATGATACTTTGTTTAAATCACATAGAGGAAAAGGGGATGATAAAAGTCAAAATATTGCTAAATTCGATGATTTTTCGTACGAAACAAAATGGAAGAAAACTTGCTTGAAATGCAATATTATGCGACATTCTGTGATATGAAGGCTAAATCACATATCGTGATACTGCATGAAGTAGTATCGAAATATTGATAAAAATGAATATATTTACGTAATATCAAACTACATGATTAACGTGAAAAAGTCACTATTTTACCATATTTGAGGATTTTAACTTCAAATCATAGAGCGAGGTTTCGTATTATTTAGATCCAAGAAAAGATATATGACATATGTCTTTTCATATGATGTTGAAAACATATGATGTTGTTTCCAATACAAATGATAAAACCAATGTGTTTTCATTAGAATTAACTAAAGTGTTCCTGATTTTCCGTTTATATTACCGATGGAAGATGTACACGTAAAACCGCTCTAATCCGGCTGAAACGTCGATATATGCAATAAAAAACCGAACTTCTCCCCTTTTCAATATCCTACACAGTATTTTAACGAGAAACAAATTGTTGATTAAAAATGAAGTATTTAAAGTTAATTTATAATAAATTATGTGTTTGCATAATTTTTATCGTATATTTAATGAATTAATAAAAATAAACTGAAAATTCACAAAAACGTGGATAAATGGCAAAATATTGCCTAATTCGATGATATTTTGTTTAAATCATATAAAGGAAAATTTGATGATAAACGTCAAAATATTGCTAAATTCGATGATTTTTCGTACGAAACAAAATGCCAGAAAACTTGCTTAAAATGCAATATCATGCGAAATTCTGAGATTTGACAGCCAAATCACATATCGTGATACAACATAAAAAAGTATCGAAATATTGGTAAAAATAAATATATTTATATAATATCAAACTTCATGAAAAACGTGAAAAAGTCACTATTTTACCATATTTGAGGATTTTAACTTCAAATCATAGAGCGAGGTTTCGTATTATTTAGATCCAAGAAAAGACATATGACAATGTTGTTTCCAATATTAATGACAAAACCAATGTGTTTTCATTAGAATTACCAAAAATGTTTCTGATTTTCCGTTTATATTACCGATGGAAGATGTACACGTAAAACATCTCTATTCCGGCTGAAACGTCGATATATGCAATAAAAACAGAACTTCTCCCCTTTTAAATATCTTAATCAGTATTTTAACGAAAAAAATAGTTGATTGAAAATGAAGTATATAAGGTTATTATCTAATCAATTATGTGTTTGCATC
Organism: Procambarus clarkii; assembly: GCF_040958095.1. Taxonomy (NCBI): domain Eukaryota; kingdom Metazoa; phylum Arthropoda; class Malacostraca; order Decapoda; family Cambaridae; genus Procambarus; species Procambarus clarkii. Next base: position 18,816,467 of record NC_091222.1, on the reverse strand, counting down.
TTTTTATCGTATATATAATGAATTAATACCCATAAACTGAAAATTCACAAAAACGTGGAAAATCGACAAAATGTTGCCTAATTCGATGATATTTTGTTTAAATCACATAGAGGAAAAGGGGATGATAAACGTCAAAATATTGCTAAATTCGATGATTTTTCGTACGAAACAAAATGGAAGAAAACTTGCTTAAAATGCAATATTATGCGACATTTTGAGATTTGAAGGCCAAATCACATATCGTGATACTACATGAAATAGTATCGAAATATTGGTAAAAATGAATATATTTACGTAATATCAAACTACATGATAAACGTGAAAAATGTCACTATTTTACCATATTTGAGTATTTTAACTTCAAATCATAGAGCGAGGTTTCGTATTATTTAGATCCAAGAAAAGACATATGACATATGTCTTTTCATATGATGTTGAAGACATATGATGTGGTTTCCAATACAAATGATAAAACCAATGTGTTTTCGTTATAATTAACTAAAATGTTCCTGATTTTACGTTTATATTACCGATGGAAGATGTACTCGAAAACATCTCTCTTCCGGCTGAAACGTCGATATATGCAATAAAAACAGAACTTCTCCCCTTTTCAATATCTTACTCAGTATTTTAACGAAAACAAATAGTTGATTGAAAATGAAGTATTTAAGGTTATTATCTAATCAATTATGTGTTTGCATCATTTTTATCGTATATATAATGAATTAATACCCATAAACTGAAAATTCACAAAAACGTGGATAAATGGCAAAATATTGCCTAATTCGATGATATTTTGTTTAAATCACATAGAGGAAAAGGGGATGATAAACGTCAGAATATTGCTAAATTCGATGAATTTTCGTACGAAACAAAATGCAAGAAAACTTGCTTAAAATGCAATATTATGCGACATTCTGAGATTTAAATGCCAAATCACATATCGTGATACTACATGAAATCGTATCAAAATATTGGTAAAAATGAATATATTTACGTAATATCAAACTACATGATAAACGTGAAAAAAGTCACTATTTTACCATATTTGATGATTTAACTTCAAATCATAGCGCGAGGTTTCGTATTATTTAGATTCAAGAAAAGACATATGACATGTCTTTTCATATGATGTTGAAGACATATGATTTTGTTTCCAATACAAATGATAAAATCAATGTGTTTTCATTAGAATTAACTAAAATGTTCCTGATTTTCCGTTTATATTACCGATGGAAGATGTACACGTAAAACATCTCTATTCCGGCTGAAACGTCGATATATGCAATAAAAACAGAACTTCTCCCCTTTTCAATATCTTACTCAGTATTTTAACGAAAACAAATAGTTGATTGAAAATGAAGTATTTAAGGTTATTATCTAATCAATTATGTGTTTGCATAATTTTTATCGTATTTATAATGAATTAATACCTATAAACTGAAAATTCACAAAAACGTGGAAAAACTACAAAATATTGCCTAATTCGATGATATTTTGTTTAAATCCCATAGAGGAAAAGGGGATGATAAATGTCAAAATATTGCTAAATTCGATGATTTTTCGTTCGATACAAAATGCAAGAAAACTTCCTTAAAATGCAATATTATGCGACATTCTGAGATTTGGAGGCCAAATCACATATCGTGATACTACATGAAATAGTATCGAAATATTGGTAAAATGAATATATTTACGTTGTATCAAACTACAAGATAAACGTGAAAAAAGTCACTATTTTACCATATTTGAGGATTTTAGCTTCAAATCATAGAGCGAGGTTTCGTATTATTTAGATCCAAGAAAAGACATATGACATATGTCTTTTCATATGATGTTGAAGACATATGATGTTGTTTCCAATACAAATGATAAAACCAATGTGTTTTCGTTAGAATTAACTAAAATGTTCCTGATTTTACGTTTATATTACCGATGGAAGATGTACACGAAAACATCTCTATTCCGGCTGAAACGTCGATATATGCATTAAAAACCGAACTTATCCCCTTTTCAATATCTTACTCAGTATTTTAACGAAAACAAATGGTTGATTGAAAATGAAGTATTTAAGGTTATTATTTAATCAATTATGTGTTTGCATCATTGTTATCGTATATATAATAAATTAATACCCATAAATTGAAAATTCACAAAAACGTGGAAAACTGCAAAATATTGCCTAATTTGATGATATTTTGTTTAAATCCCATAGAGGAAAAGGGGATGATAAACGTCAAAATATTGCTAAATTCGATGATTTTTCGTGCGGAACAAAATGCAAGAAAACTTGCTTAAAATGCAATATTATGCGACATTCTGTGATATGAAGGCCAAATCACATATCGTGATACTACATGAAATAGTATCGAAATATTGGTAAAAATGAATATATTTACGTAATATCAAACTGCATTGATTAACGTGAAAAAGTCACTATTTTACCATATTTGAGGATTTTAACTTCAAATCATTGAGCGAGGTTTCGTATTATTTACATCCAAGAAAAGACACATGACAGTGTTGTTTCCAATACAAATGATAAAAATCAATGTGTTTTCATTAGAATTAACTAAAATGTTCCTGATTTTCCGTTTATATTACCGATAGAAGATGTACACGAAAACCGCTCTATTCCGGCTGGAACGTCGATATATGCAATAAAAACAGAACTTCTCCCCTTTTCAATATCTTACTCAGTATTTTAACGAGAAACAAATAGATGATTGAAAATGAAGTATTTAAGGTTATTATCTAATCAATTATGTGTTTGCATCATTTTTATCGTATATATAATGAATTAATACCCAGAAACTGAATATTCACCAAAACGTGGAAAAAACGACAAAATATTGCCTAATTCGATGATATTTTGTTTAAATCCCATAGAGGAAAAGGGGATGATAAACGTCAAAATATTGCTAAATTCGATGATTTTTCGTACGAAACAAAATGCAAGAAAACTTGCTTAAAATGCAATATTATGCGACATTCTTAGATTTGAAGGCCAAATCACATATCGTGATACTACATGAAATAGTATCGAAATATTGGTAAAAATGAATATATTTACGTAATATCAAGCTACACGATTAACGTGAAAAAGTCACTATTTTACCATATTTGAGGATTTTAACTTCAAATCATAGAGCGAGGTTTCTTATTATTTAGATCCAAGAAAAGACATATGACAATGTTGTTTCCAATACAAATGATAAAAAACAATGTGTTTTCATTAGAATTAACTAAAATGTTGTTGATTTTCCTTTTATATTACCGATGGAAGATGTACACGTAAAACCGCTCTAATCCGGCTGAAACATCGATATATGCAATAAAAACCGAACTTCTCCCCTTTTCAATATCTTACTCAGTATTTTAACGAATAACAAATAGATGATTGAAAATGAAGTATTTAAGGTTATTATCTAATCAATTATGTGTTTGCATCATTTTTATCGTATATATAATGAATTAATACCCATATATCGACGTTTCAGCCGGATTAGAGCGGTTTTCGTGTACATCTTTCATCTATAATATAAACGGAAAATCAGGAACGTTTTAGTTAATTCTAATGAAAACACATTGATTTTTATCATTTGTATTGGAAACAATCTTGTCACATGTCTTTTCTTGGATCTAAATAATACGAAACCTCGCTTTCGAAACCAAACGAAGATTTGAAGTTAAAATCCTCAAATATGGTAAAATAGTGACTTTTTCACGTTAATCATGTAGTTTGATATTACGTAAATATATTCATTTTTACCAATATTTCGATACTATTTCATGCAGTATCACGATATGTGATTTGGCTTTCAAATCTTAGAATTTCGCATAATATTGCATTTTAAGCAAGTTTTCTTGCATTTTGTTTCGTACGAAAATTCATCGAATTTAGCAATATTTTGACGTTTATCATCCCCTTTTCCTCTATGTGATTTAAACAAAATATCATCGAATTAGGCAATATTTGGCCGTTTTTCCACGTTTTTGTGAATTTTCAGTCTATGGGTATTAATTCATTATATATACGATAAAAATGATGCAAACACATAATTGATTGGATAATAACCTTAAATACTTCATTTTCAATCATCTATTTGTTTCTCGTTAAAATACTGAGTTAGATATTGCAAAGGGATGAAGTTCGGTTTTTATTGCATATATCGACGTTTCAGCCGGATTAGAGCGGTTTTACATGTACATCTTCCATCGGTAATATAAACGGAAAATCAACAACATTTTAGTTAATTCTAATGAAAACACATTGTTTTTTATCATTTGTATTGGAAACAACATTGTCATATGTCTTTTCTTGGATCTAAATAATAAGAAACCTCGCTCTATGACTTGAAGTTAAAATCCTCATATATGGTAAAATAGTGATTTTTCACGTTTATCATGTAGTTTGATATTACGTAAATATATTCATTTTTACCAATATTTCGATACTATTTCATGTAGTATCACGATATGTGATTTGGCCTTCAAATCTCAGAATGTCGCATAATGTTGCATTTTAAGCAAGTTTTCTTGCATTTTGTTTCGAACGAAAAATCATCGAATTTACAATATTTTGACGTTTATCATCCCCTTTTCCTCTATGTGATTTAAACAAAATATCATCGAATTAGGCAATATTTTGCCGTTTTCCACGTTTTTGTGAATTTTCAGTCTATGGGTAATAATTCTTTATATATACGATAAAAATGATGCAAACACATAATTGATTAGATAATAACCTTAAATACTTCATTTTCAATCAACCATTTGTATCTCGTTAAAATACTGTGTAGGATATTGAAAAGGGGAGAAGTTCGGTTTTTTATTGCATATATCGACGTTTCAGCCGGATTAGAGCGGTTTTCGTGTACATCTTTCATCGGTAATATAAACGGAAAATCAGGAACGTTTTAGTTAATTCTAATGAAAACACATTGATTTTTATCATTTGTATTGGAAACAATATTGTCACATGTCTTTTCTTGGATCTAAGTAATACGAAACCTCGCTCTATGATTTGAAGTTAAAATTCTCAAATATGGTAAAATAGTGACTTTTTCACGTTAATCATGTAGTTTGATATTACGTAAATATATTCATTTTTACCAATATTTCGATACTATTTCATGTAGTATCACGATATGTGATTTGGCTTTCAAATCTTAGAATTTCGCATAATATTGCATTTTAAGCAAGTTTTCTTGCATTTTGTTTCGTACGAAAATTCATCGAATTTAGCAATATTTTGACGTTTATCATCCCCTTTTCCTTTATGTGATTTAAACAAAATATCATCGAATTAGGCAATATTTGGCCGTTTTTCCACGTTTTTGTGAATTTTCAGTCTATGGGTATTAATTCATTATATATACGATAAAAATGATGCAAACACATAATTGATTGGATAATAACCTTAAATACTTCATTTTCAATCATCTATTTGTTTCTCGTTAAAATACTGATTTAGATATTGAAAAGGGGTGAAGTTCGGTTTTTATTGCATATATCGACGTTTCAGCCGGATTAGAGCGGTTTTACGTGTACATCTTCCATCGGTAATATAAACGGAAAATCAACAACATTTTAGTTAATTCTAATGAAAACACATTGTTTTTTATCATTTGTATTGGAAACAACATTGTCATATGTCTTTTCTTGGATCTAAATAATAAGAAACCTCGCTCTATGATTTGAAGTTAAAATCCTCAAATATGGTAAAATAGTGATTTTTCACGTTTATCATGTCGTTTGATATTACGTAAATATATTCATTTTTACCAATATTTCGATACTATTTCATGTAGTATCACGATATTTGATTTGGCCTTCAAATCTCAGAATGTCGCATAATGTTGCATTTTAAGCAAGTTTTCTTGCATTTTGTTTCGAACGAAAAATCATCGAATTTACAATATTTTGACGTTTATCATCCCCTTTTCCTCTATGTGATTTAAACAAAATATCATCGAATTAGGCAATATTTTGCCGTTTTCCACGTTTTTGTCAATTTTCAGTTTATGTGTATTAATTTATTATATATACGATAAAAATGATGCAAACACATAATTGATTAGAAATTAACCTTAAATACTTCATTTTCAATCAACCATTTGTATCTCGTAAAATACTGTGTAGGATATTGAAAAGGGGAGAAGTTCGGTTTTTTATTGCATATATCGACGTTTCAGCCGGATTAGAGCGGTTTTCGTGTACATCTTTCATCGGTAATATAAACGGAAAATCAGGAACGTTTTAGTTAATTCTAATGAAAACACATTGATTTTTATCATTTGTATTGGAAACAATATTGTCACATGTCTTTTCTTGGATCTAAATAATACGAAACCTCGCTTTCGAAACCAAACGAAGATTTGAAGTTAAAATCCTCAAATATGGTAAAATAGTGACTTTTTCACGTTAATCATGTAGTTTGATATTACGTAAATATATTCATTTTTACCAATATTTCGATACTATTTCATGTAGTATCACGATATGTGATTTGGCTTTCAAATCTTAGAATTTCGCATAATATTGCATTTTAAGCAAGTTTTCTTGCATTTTGTTTCGTACGAAAATTCATCGAATTTAGCAATATTTTGACGTTTATCATCCCCTTTTCCTCTATGTGATTTAAACAAAATATCATCGAATTAGGCAATATTTGGCCGTTTTTCCACGTTTTTGTGAATTTTCAGTCTATGGGTATTAATTCATTATATATACGATAAAAATGATGCAAACACATAATTGATTGGATAATAACCTTAAATACTTCATTTTCAATCATCTATTTGTTTCTCGTTAAAATACTGAGTTAGATATTGCAAAGGGGTGAAGTTCGGTTTTTATTGCATATATCGACGTTTCAGCCGGATTAGAGCGGTTTTACGTGTACATCTTTCATCGGTAATATAAACGGAAAATCAACAATATTTTAGTTAATTCTAATGAAAACACATTGTTTTTTATCATTTGTATTGGAAACAACATTGTCATATGTCTTTTCTTGGATCTAAATAATAAGAAACCTCGCTCTATGACTTGAAGTTAAAATCCTCATATATGGTAAAATAGTGATTTTTCACGTTTATCATGTAGTTTGATATTACGTAAATATATTCATTTTTACCAATATTTCGATACTATTTCATGTAGTATCACGATATGTGATTTGGCCTTGAAATCTCAGAATGTCGCATTATGTTGCATTTTAAGCAAGTTTTCTTGCATTTTGTTTCGAACGAAAAATCATCGAATTTACAATATTTTGACGTTTATCATCCCCTTTTCCTCTATGTGATTTAAACAAAATATCATCGAATTAGGCAATATTTTGCCGTTTTCCACGTTTTTGTGAATTTTCAGTCTATGGGTAATAATTCTTTATATATACGATAAAAATGATGCAAACACATAATTGATTAGATAATAACCTTAAATACTTCATTTTCAATCAACCATTTGTATCTCGTTAAAATACTGTGTAGGATATTGAAAAGGGGAGAAGTTCGGTTTTTTATTGCATATATCGATTTTTCAGCCAGATTAGAGCGGTTTTCGTGTACATCTTTCATCGGTAATATAAACGGAAAATCAGGAACGTTTTAGTTAATTCTAATGAAAACACATTGATTTTTATCATTTGTATTGGAAACAATATTGTCACATGTCTTTTCTTGGATCTAAGTAATACGAAACCTCGCTCTATGATTTGAAGTTAAAATTCTCAAATATGGTAAAATAGTGACTTTTTCACGTTAATCATGTAGTTTGATATTACGTAAATATATTCATTTTTACCAATATTTCGATACTATTTCATGATGTATCACGATATGTGATTTGGCTTTCAAATCTTAGAATTTCGCATAATATTGCATTTTAAGCAAGTTTTCTTGCATTTTGTTTCGTACGAAAATTCATCGAATTTAGCAATATTTTGACGTTTATCATCCCCTTTTCCTTTATGTGATTTAAACAAAATATCATCGAATTAGGCAATATTTGGCCGTTTTTCCACGTTTTTGTGAATTTTCAGTCTATGGGTATTAATTCATTATATATACGATAAAAATGATGCAAACACATAATTGATTGGATAATAACCTTAAATACTTCATTTTCAATCATCTATTTGTTTCTCGTTAAAATACTGATTTAGATATTGAAAAGGGGTGAAGTTCGGTTTTTATTGCATATATCGACGTTTCAGCCGGATTAGAGCGGTTTTACGTGTACATCTTCCATCGGTAATATAAACGGAAAATCAACATTTTAGTTAATTCTAATGAAAACACATTGTTTTTTATCATTTGTATTGGAAACAACATTGTCATATGTCTTTTCTTGGATCTAAATAATAAGAAACCTCACTCTATGATTTGAAGTTAAAATCCTCAAATATGGTAAAAATGTGATTTTTCACGTTAATCATGTAGTTTGATATTACGTAAATGTATTCATTTTTACCAATATTTCGATACTATTTCATGTAGTATCACGATATGTGATTTGGCCTTTAAATCTCAGAATGTCGCATAATATTGCATTTTAAGCAAGTTTTCTTGCATTTTGTTTCGAACGAAAAATCATCGAATTTAGCAATATTTTGACGTTTATCATCCCCTTTTCCTCTATGTGATTTAAACAAAATATCATCGAATTAGGCAATATTTGGCGTTTTTTCCACGTTTTTGTGAATTTTCAGTCTATGGGTATTAATTCATTATATATACGATAAAAATGATGCAAACACATAATTGATTAGATAATAACCTAAATACTTCATTTCCAATCATCCATTTGTTTCTCGTTAAAATACTTAGTAAAATATATATAAGGGAAGAAGTTCGGTTTTTATTGCATATATCGACGTTTCAGCCGGATTAGAGCGGTTTTACGTGTACATCTTTCATCGGTAATATAAACGGAAAATCAACAATATTTTAGTTAATTCTAATGAAAACACATTGTTTTTTATCATTTGTATTGGAAACAACATTGTCATATGTCTTTTCTTGGATCTAAATAATAAGAAACCTCGCTCTATGATTTGAAGTTAAAATCCTCAAATATGGTAAAAATGTGATTTTTCACGTTAATCATGTAGTTTGATATTACGTAAATGTATTCATTTTTACCAATATTTCGATACTATTTCATGTAGTATCACGATATGTGATTTGGCCTTTAAATCTCAGAATGTCGCATAATATTGCATTTTAATCAAGTTTTCTTGCATTTTGCTTCGAACGAAAAATCATCGAATTAAGCAATATTTTGACGTTTATCATCCCCTTTTCCTCTATGTGATTTAAACAAAATATCATCGAATTAGGCAATATTTTGCCGTTTTCCACGTTTTTGTGAATTTTCAGTTTATGTGTATTAATTTATTATATATACGATAAAAATGATGCAAACACATAATTGATTAGAAATTAACCTTAAATACTTCATTTTCAATCAACCATTTGTATCTCGTGAAAAAATTCTGTGTAGGATATTGAAAAGGGGAGAAGTTCGGTTTTTTATTGCATATATCGACGTTTCAGCCGGATTAGAGCGGTTTTCGTGTACATCTTTCATCGGTAATATAAACGGAAAATCAGGAACGTTTTAGTTAATTCTAATGAAAACACATTGATTTTTATCATTTGTATTGGAAACAATATTGTCACATGTCTTTTCTTGGATCTAAATAATACGAAACCTCGCTTTCGAAACCAAACGAAGATTTGAAGTTAAAATCCTCAAATATGGTAAAATAGTGACTTTTTCACGTTAATCATGTAGTTTGATATTACGTAAATATATTCATTTTTACCAATAATTCGATACTATTTCATGTAGTATCACGATATGTGATTTGGCTTTCAAATCTTAGAATTTCGCATAATATTGCATTTTAAGCAAGTTTTCTTGCATTTTGTTTCGTACGAAAATTCATCGAATTTAGCAATATTTTGACGTTTATCATCCCCTTTTCCTCTATGTGATTTAAACAAAATATCATCGAATTAGGCAATATTAGGCCGTTTTTCCACGTTTTTGTGAATTTTCAGTCTATGGGTAATAATTCATTATATATACGATAAAAATGATGCAATAAATATGATAAAATGATATAAAATGATAAATGATAAATACGATAAAAATGATACGATAAAAATGATACGATAAAAATGACGTTTATTATCTAATAATTGATTAGATAATAACCTTAAATACTTCATTTTCAATCATCTATTTGTTTCTCGTTTAAATACTGAGTAAGATATTGAAAAGGGGAGAAGTTCGGTTTTTATTGCATATATCGACGTTTCAGCCGGATTAGAGCGGTTTTACGTGTACATCTTCCATCGGTAATATAAACGGAAAATCAACAACATTTTAGTTAATTCTAATGAAAACACATTGTTTTTTATCATTTGTATTGGAAACAACATTGTCATATGTCTTTTCTTGGATCTAAATAATAAGAAACCTCGCTCTATGACTTGAAGTTAAAATCCTCATATATGGTAAAATAGTGATTTTTCATGTTTATCATGTAGTTTGATATTACGTAAATATATTCATTTTTACCAATATTTCGATACTATTTCATGTAGTATCACGATATGTGATTTGGCCTTCAAATCTCAGAATGTCGCATAATGTTGCATTTTAAGCAAGTTTTCTTGCATTTTGTTTCGAACGAAAAATCATCGAATTTACAATATTTTGACGTTTATCATCCCCTTTTCCTCTATGTGATTTAAACAAAATATCATCGAATTAGGCAATATTTGGCCGTTTTCCACGTTTTTGTGAATTTTCAGTCTATGGGTAATAATTCTTTATATATACGATAAAAATGATGCAAACACATAATTGATTAGATAATAACCTTAAATACTTCATTTTCAATCAACCATTTGTATCTCGTTAAAATACTGTGTAGGATATTGAAAAGGGGAGAAGTTCGGTTTTTTATTGCATATATCGACGTTTCAGCCGGATTAGAGCGGTTTTCGTGTACATCTTTCATCGGTAATATATTCGGAAAATCAGGAACGTTTTAGTTAATTGTAATGAAAACACATTGATTTTTATCATTTGTATTGGAAACAACATTGTCACATGTCTTTTCTTGGATCTAAATAATACGAAACCTCGCTCTATGATTTGAAGTTAAAATCCTCAAATATGGTAAAATAGTGACTTTTTCACGTTAATCATGTAGTTTGATATTACGTAAATGTATTCATTTTTACCAATATTTCGATACTATTTCAAGTAGTATCACGATATGTGATTTGGCCTTCAAATCTCAGAATGTCGCATAATATTGCATTTTAAGCAAGTTTTCTTGCATTTTGTTTCGAACGAAAAATCATCGAATTAAGCAATATTTTGACGTTTATCATCCCCTTTTCCTCTATGTGATTTAAACAAAATATCATCGAATTAGGCAATATTTTGCCATTTTCCACGTTTTTGTGAATTTTCAGTTTATGTGTATTAATTTATTATATATACGATAAAAATGATGCAAACACATAATTGATTGGATAATAACCTTAAATACTTCATTTTCAATCATCTATTTGTTTCTCGTTAAAATACTGAGTTAGATATTGCAAAGGGGTGAAGTTCGGTTTTTATTGCATATATCGACGTTTCAGCCGGATTAGAGCGGTTTTACGTGTACATCTTTCATCGGTAATATAAACGGAAAATCAACAATATTTTAGTTAATTCTAATGAAAACACATTGTTTTTTATCATTTGTATTGGAAACAACATTGTCATATGTCTTTTCTTGGATCTAAATAATAAGAAACCTCGCTCTATGACTTGAAGTTAAAATCCTCATATATGGTAAAATAGTGATTTTTCACGTTTATCATGTAGTTTGATATTACGTAAATATATTCATTTTTACCAATATTTCGATACTATTTCATGTAGTATCACGATATGTGATTTGGCCTTGAAATCTCAGAATGTCGCATTATGTTGCATTTTAAGCAAGTTTTCTTGCATTTTGTTTCGAACGAAAAATCATCGAATTTACAATATTTTGACGTTTATCATCCCCTTTTCCTCTATGTGATTTAAACAAAATATCATCGAATTAGGCAATATTTTGCCGTTTTCCACGTTTTTGTGAATTTTCAGTCTATGGGTAATAATTCTTTATATATACGATAAAAATGATGCAAACACATAATTGATTAGATAATAACCTTAAATACTTCATTTTCAATCAACCATTTGTATCTCGTTAAAATACTGTGTAGGATATTGAAAAGGGGAGAAGTTCGGTTTTTTATTGCATATATCGATTTTTCAGCCAGATTAGAGCGGTTTTCGTGTACATCTTTCATCGGTAATATAAACGGAAAATCAGGAACGTTTTAGTTAATTCTAATGAAAACACATTGATTTTTATCATTTGTATTGGAAACAATATTGTCACATGTCTTTTCTTGGATCTAAGTAATACGAAACCTCGCTCTATGATTTGAAGTTAAAATTCTCAAATATGGTAAAATAGTGACTTTTTCACGTTAATCATGTAGTTTGATATTACGTAAATATATTCATTTTTACCAATATTTCGATACTATTTCATGATGTATCACGATATGTGATTTGGCTTTCAAATCTTAGAATTTCGCATAATATTGCATTTTAAGCAAGTTTTCTTGCATTTTGTTTCGTACGAAAATTCATCGAATTTAGCAATATTTTGACGTTTATCATCCCCTTTTCCTTTATGTGATTTAAACAAAATATCATCGAATTAGGCAATATTTGGCCGTTTTTCCACGTTTTTGTGAATTTTCAGTCTATGGGTATTAATTCATTATATATACGATAAAAATGATGCAAACACATAATTGATTGGATAATAACCTTAAATACTTCATTTTCAATCATCTATTTGTTTCTCGTTAAAATACTGATTTAGATATTGAAAAGGGGTGAAGTTCGGTTTTTATTGCATATATCGACGTTTCAGCCGGATTAGAGCGGTTTTACGTGTACATCTTCCATCGGTAATATAAACGGAAAATCAACATTTTAGTTAATTCTAATGAAAACACATTGTTTTTTATCATTTGTATTGGAAACAACATTGTCATATGTCTTTTCTTGGATCTAAATAATAAGAAACCTCACTCTATGATTTGAAGTTAAAATCCTCAAATATGGTAAAAATGTGATTTTTCACGTTAATCATGTAGTTTGATATTACGTAAATGTATTCATTTTTACCAATATTTCGATACTATTTCATGTAGTATCACGATATGTGATTTGGCCTTTAAATCTCAGAATGTCGCATAATATTGCATTTTAAGCAAGTTTTCTTGCATTTTGTTTCGAACGAAAAATCATCGAATTTAGCAATATTTTGACGTTTATCATCCCCTTTTCCTCTATGTGATTTAAACAAAATATCATCGAATTAGGCAATATTTGGCGTTTTTTCCACGTTTTTGTGAATTTTCAGTCTATGGGTATTAATTCATTATATATACGATAAAAATGATGCAAACACATAATTGATTAGATAATAACCTAAATACTTCATTTCCAATCATCCATTTGTTTCTCGTTAAAATACTTAGTAAAATATATATAAGGGAAGAAGTTCGGTTTTTATTGCATATATCGACGTTTCAGCCGGATTAGAGCGGTTTTACGTGTACATCTTTCATCGGTAATATAAACGGAAAATCAACAATATTTTAGTTAATTCTAATGAAAACACATTGTTTTTTATCATTTGTATTGGAAACAACATTGTCATATGTCTTTTCTTGGATCTAAATAATAAGAAACCTCGCTCTATGATTTGAAGTTAAAATCCTCAAATATGGTAAAAATGTGATTTTTCACGTTAATCATGTAGTTTGATATTACGTAAATGTATTCATTTTTACCAATATTTCGATACTATTTCATGTAGTATCACGATATGTGATTTGGCCTTTAAATCTCAGAATGTCGCATAATATTGCATTTTAATCAAGTTTTCTTGCATTTTGCTTCGAACGAAAAATCATCGAATTAAGCAATATTTTGACGTTTATCATCCCCTTTTCCTCTATGTGATTTAAACAAAATATCATCGAATTAGGCAATATTTTGCCGTTTTCCACGTTTTTGTGAATTTTCAGTTTATGTGTATTAATTTATTATATATACGATAAAAATGATGCAAACACATAATTGATTAGAAATTAACCTTAAATACTTCATTTTCAATCAACCATTTGTATCTCGTGAAAAAATTCTGTGTAGGATATTGAAAAGGGGAGAAGTTCGGTTTTTTATTGCATATATCGACGTTTCAGCCGGATTAGAGCGGTTTTCGTGTACATCTTTCATCGGTAATATAAACGGAAAATCAGGAACGTTTTAGTTAATTCTAATGAAAACACATTGATTTTTATCATTTGTATTGGAAACAATATTGTCACATGTCTTTTCTTGGATCTAAATAATACGAAACCTCGCTTTCGAAACCAAACGAAGATTTGAAGTTAAAATCCTCAAATATGGTAAAATAGTGACTTTTTCACGTTAATCATGTAGTTTGATATTACGTAAATATATTCATTTTTACCAATAATTCGATACTATTTCATGTAGTATCACGATATGTGATTTGGCTTTCAAATCTTAGAATTTCGCATAATATTGCATTTTAAGCAAGTTTTCTTGCATTTTGTTTCGTACGAAAATTCATCGAATTTAGCAATATTTTGACGTTTATCATCCCCTTTTCCTCTATGTGATTTAAACAAAATATCATCGAATTAGGCAATATTAGGCCGTTTTTCCACGTTTTTGTGAATTTTCAGTCTATGGGTAATAATTCATTATATATACGATAAAAATGATGCAATAAATATGATAAAATGATATAAAATGATAAATGATAAATACGATAAAAATGATACGATAAAAATGATACGATAAAAATGACGTTTATTATCTAATAATTGATTAGATAATAACCTTAAATACTTCATTTTCAATCATCTATTTGTTTCTCGTTTAAATACTGAGTAAGATATTGAAAAGGGGAGAAGTTCGGTTTTTATTGCATATATCGACGTTTCAGCCGGATTAGAGCGGTTTTACGTGTACATCTTCCATCGGTAATATAAACGGAAAATCAACAACATTTTAGTTAATTCTAATGAAAACACATTGTTTTTTATCATTTGTATTGGAAACAACATTGTCATATGTCTTTTCTTGGATCTAAATAATAAGAAACCTCGCTCTATGACTTGAAGTTAAAATCCTCATATATGGTAAAATAGTGATTTTTCATGTTTATCATGTAGTTTGATATTACGTAAATATATTCATTTTTACCAATATTTCGATACTATTTCATGTAGTATCACGATATGTGATTTGGCCTTCAAATCTCAGAATGTCGCATAATGTTGCATTTTAAGCAAGTTTTCTTGCATTTTGTTTCGAACGAAAAATCATCGAATTTACAATATTTTGACGTTTATCATCCCCTTTTCCTCTATGTGATTTAAACAAAATATCATCGAATTAGGCAATATTTGGCCGTTTTCCACGTTTTTGTGAATTTTCAGTCTATGGGTAATAATTCTTTATATATACGATAAAAATGATGCAAACACATAATTGATTAGATAATAACCTTAAATACTTCATTTTCAATCAACCATTTGTATCTCGTTAAAATACTGTGTAGGATATTGAAAAGGGGAGAAGTTCGGTTTTTTATTGCATATATCGACGTTTCAGCCGGATTAGAGCGGTTTTCGTGTACATCTTTCATCGGTAATATATTCGGAAAATCAGGAACGTTTTAGTTAATTGTAATGAAAACACATTGATTTTTATCATTTGTATTGGAAACAACATTGTCACATGTCTTTTCTTGGATCTAAATAATACGAAACCTCGCTCTATGATTTGAAGTTAAAATCCTCAAATATGGTAAAATAGTGACTTTTTCACGTTAATCATGTAGTTTGATATTACGTAAATGTATTCATTTTTACCAATATTTCGATACTATTTCAAGTAGTATCACGATATGTGATTTGGCCTTCAAATCTCAGAATGTCGCATAATATTGCATTTTAAGCAAGTTTTCTTGCATTTTGTTTCGAACGAAAAATCATCGAATTAAGCAATATTTTGACGTTTATCATCCCCTTTTCCTCTATGTGATTTAAACAAAATATCATCGAATTAGGCAATATTTTGCCATTTTCCACGTTTTTGTGAATTTTCAGTTTATGTGTATTAATTTATTATATATACGATAAAAATGATGCAAACACATAATTGATTAGAAATTAACCTTAAATACTTCATTTTCAATCAACCATTTGTATCTCGTTAAAATACTGTGTAGGATATTGAAAAGGGGAGAAGTTCGGTTTTTTATTGCATATATCGACGTTTCAGCCGGATTAGAGCGGTTTTCGTGTACATCTTTCATCGGTAATATATACGGAAAATCAACAACATTTTATTTAATTCTAATGAAAACACATTGTTTTTTATCATTTGTATTGGAAACAACATTGTCATATGTCTTTTCTTGGATCTAAATAATAAGAAACCTCGCTCTATGATTTGAAGTTAAAATCCTCAAATATGGTAAAATAGTGATTTTTCACGTTTATAATGTAGTTTGATATTACGTAAATATATTCATTTTTACCAATATTTCGATACTATTTCATGTAGTATCACGATATGTGATTTGGCCTTCAAATCTCAGAATGTCGCATAATGTTGCATTTTAAGCAAGTTTTCTTGCATTTTGTTTCGTACGAAAATTCATCGAATTTAGCAATATTTTGACGTTTATCATCCCCTTTTCCTTTATGTGATTTAAACAAAATATCATCGAATTAGGCAATATTTGGCCGTTTTTCCACGTTTTTGTGAATTTTCAGTCTATGGGTATTAATTCATTATATATACGATAAAGATGATGCAAACACATAATTGATTGGATAATAACCTTAAATACTTCATTTTCAATCATCTATTTGTTTCTCGTTAAAATACTGAGTTAGATATTGAAAAGGGGTGAAGTTCGGTTTTTATTGCATATATCGACGTTTCAGCCGGATTAGAGCGGTTTTACGTGTACATCTTCCATCGGTAATATAAACGGAAAATCAACATCATTTTAGTTAATTCTAATGAAAACACATTGTTTTTTATCATTTGTATTGGAAACAACATTGTCATATGTCTTTTCTTGGATCTAAATAATAAGAAACCTCACTCTATGATTTGAAGTTAAAATCCTCAAATATGGTAAAAATGTGATTTTTCACGTTAATCATGTAGTTTGATATTACGTAAATGTATTCATTTTTACCAATATTTCGATACTATTTCATGTAGTATCACGATATGTGATTTGGCCTTTAAATCTCAGAATGTCGCATAATATTGCATTTTAAGCAAGTTTTCTTGCATTTTGTTTCGAACGAAAAATCATCGAATTTAGCAATATTTTGACGTTTATCATCCCCTTTTCCTCTATGTGATTTAAACAAAATATCATCGAATTAGGCAATATTTGGCCGTTTTTCCACGTTTTTGTGAATTTTCAGTCTATGGGTATTAATTCATTATATATACGATAAAAATGATGCAAACACATAATTGATTAGATAATAACCTTAAATACTTCATTTTCAATCATCTATTTGTTTCTCGTTAAAATACTGAGTAAGATATTGAAAAGGGGAGAAGTTCGGTTTTTATTGCATATATCGACGTTTCAGCCGGATTAGAGTGGTTTTACGTGTACATCTTCTATCGGTAATATAAACGGAAAATCAACAACATTTTAGTTAATTCTAATGAAAACACATTGTTTTTTATCATTTGTATTGGAAACAACTTTGTCATATGTCTTTTCTTGGATCTAAATAATAAGAAACCTCGCTCTATGATTTGAAGTCAAAATCCTCAAATATGGTAAAATAGTGATTTTTCACGTTTATCATGTAGTTTGATATTACGTAAATATATTCATTTTTACCAATATTTCGATACTATTTCATGTAGTATCACGATATGTGATTTGGCCTTCAAATCTCAGAATGTCGCATAATGTTGCATTTTAAGCAAGTTTTCTTGCATTTTGTTTCGAACGAAAAATCATCGAATTTACAATATTTTGACGTTTATCATCCCCTTTTCCTCTATGTGATTTAAACAAAATATCATCGAATTAGGCAATATTTTGCCGTTTTCCACGTTTTTGTGAATTTTCAGTTTATGTGTATTAATTTATTATATATACGATAAAAATGATGCAAACACATAATTGATTAGAAATTAACCTTAAATACTTCATTTTCAATCAACCATTTGTATCTCGTTAAAATACTGTGTAGGATATTGAAAAGGGGAGAAGTTCGGTTTTTTATTGCATATATCGACGTTTCAGCCGGATTAGAGCGGTTTTCGTGTACATCTTTCATCGGTAATATAAACGGAAAATCAGGAACGTTTTAATTAATTCTAATGAAAACACATTGATTTTTATCATTTGTATTGGAAACAATATTGTCACATGTCTTTTCTTGGATCTAAATAATACGAAACCTCGCTCTAAGATTTGAAGTTAAAATCCTCAAATATGGTAAAATAGTGAATTTTTCACGTTAATCATGTAGTTTGATATTACGTAAATATATTCATTTTTACCAATATTTCGATACTATTTCATGTAGTATCACGATATGTGATTTGGCTTTCAAATCTTAGAATTTCGCATAATATTGCATTTTAAGCAAGTTTTCTTGCATTTTGTTTCGTACGAAAATTCATCGAATTTAGCAATATTTTGACGTTTATCATCCGCTTTTCCTTTATGTGATTTAAACAAAATATCATCGAATTAGGCAATATTTGGCCGTTTTTCCACGTTTTTGTGAATTTTCAGTCTATGGGTATTAATTCATTATATATACGATAAAAATGATGCAAACACATAATTGATTGGATAATAACCTTAAATACTTCATTTTCAATCATCTATTTGTTTCTCGTTAAAATACTGAGTTAGATATTGAAAAGGGGTGAAGTTCGGTTTTTATTGCATATATCGACGTTTCAGCCGGATTAGAGCGGTTTTACGTGTACATCTTCCATCGGTAATATAAACGGAAAATCAACATCATTTTAGTTAATTTTAATGAAAACACATTGTTTTTTATCATTTGTATTGGAAACAACATTGTCATATGTCTTTTCTTGGATCTAAATAATAAGAAACCTCACTCTATGATTTGAAGTTAAAATCCTCAAATATGGTAAAAATGTGATTTTTCACGTTAATCATGTAGTTTGATATTACGTAAATGTATTCATTTTTACCAATATTTCGATACTATTTCATGTAGTATCACGATATGTGATTTGGCCTTTAAATCTCAGAATGTCGCATAATATTGCATTTTAAGCAAGTTTTCTTGCATTTTGTTTCGAACGAAAAATCATCGAATTTAGCAATATTTTGACGTTTATCATCCCCTTTTCCTCTATGTGATTTAAACAAAATATCATCGAATTAGGCAATATTTGGCCGTTTTTCCACGTTTTTGTGAATTTTCAGTCTATGGGTATTAATTCATTATATATACGATAAAAATGATGCAAACACATAATTGATTAGATAATAACCTTAAATACTTCATTTCCAATCATCCATTTGTTTCTCGTTAAAATACTTAGTAAAATATATATAAGGGAAGAAGTTCGGTTTTTATTGCATATATCGACGTTTCAGCCGGATTAGAGCGGTTTTACGTGTACATCTTTCATCGGTATTATAAACGGAAAATCAACAATATTTTAGTTAATTCTAATGAAAACACATTGTTTTTTATCATTTGTATTGGAAACAACATTGTCATATGTCTTTTCTTGGATCTAAATAATAAGAAACCTCGCTCTATGATTTGAAGTTAAAATCCTCAAATATGGGAAAAATGTGATTTTTCACGTTAATCATGTAGTTTGATATTACGTAAATGTATTCATTTTTACCAATATTTCGATACTATTTCATGTAGTATCACGATATGTGATTTGGCCTTTAAATCTCAGAATGTCGCATAATATTGCATTTTAAGCAAGTTTTCTTGCATTTTGCTTCGAACGAAAAATCATCGAATTAAGCAATATTTTGACGTTTATCATCCCCTTTTCCTCTATGTGATTTAAACAAAATATCATCGAATTAGGCAATATTAGGCCGTTTTTTAACGTTTTTGTGAATTTTCAGTCTATGGGTAATAATTCATTATATATACGATAAAAATGATGCAAACACATAATTGATTAGATAATAACCTTAAATACTTCATTTTCAATCATCTATTTGTTTCTCGTTAAAATACTGAGTAAGATATTGAAAAGGGGAGAAGTTCGGTTTTTATTGCATATATCGACGTTTCAGCCGGATTAGAGCGGTTTTACGTGTACATCTTCCATCGGTAATATAAACGGAAAATCAACAACATTTTAGTTAATTCTAATGAAAACACATTGTTTTTTATCATTTGTATTGGAAACAACATTGTCATATGTCTTTTCTTGGATCTAAATAATAAGAAACCTCGCTCTATGATTTGAAGTTAAAATCCTCAAATATGGTAAAATAGTGATTTTTCACGTTTATCATGTAGTTTGATATTACGTAAATATATTCATTTTTACCAATATTTCGATACTATTTCATGTAGTATCACGATATGTGATTTGGCCTTCAAATCTCAGGATGTCGCATAATGTTGCATTTTAAGCAAGTTTTCTTGCATTTTGTTTCGAACGAAAAATCTTCGAATTTACAATATTTTGACGTTTATCATCCCCTTTTCCTCTATGTGATTTAAACAAAATATCATCGAATTAGGCATTATTTTGCCGTTTTCCACGTTTTTGTGAATTTTCAGTTTATGTGTATTAATTTATTATATATACGATAAAAATGATGCAAACACATAATTGATTAGAAATTAACCTTAAATACTTCATTTTCAATCAACCATTTGTATCTCGTTAAAATACTGTGTAGGATATTGAAAAGGGGAGAAGTTCGGTTTTTTATTGCATATATCGACGTTTCAGCCGGATTAGAGCGGTTTTCGTGTACATCTTTCATCGGTAATATATACGGAAAATCAACAACATTTTATTTAATTCTAATGAAAACACATTGTTTTTTATCATTTGTATTGGAAACAACATTGTCATATGTCTTTTCTTGGATCTAAATAATAAGAAACCTCGCTCTATGATTTGAAGTTAAAATCCTCAAATATGGTAAAATAGTGATTTTTCACGTTTATAATGTAGTTTGATATTACGTAAATATATTCATTTTTACCAATATTTCGATACTATTTCATGTAGTATCACGATATGTGATTTGGCCATCAAATCTCAGAATGTCGCATAATGTTGCATTTTAAGCAAGTTTTCTTGCATTTTGTTTCGAACGAAAAATCATCGAATTTACAATATTTTGACGTTTATCATCCCCTTTTCCTCTATGTGATTTAAACAAAATATCATCGAATTAGGCAATAATTTGCCGTTTTCCACGTTTTTGTGAATTTTCAGTTTATGTGTATTAATTTATTATATATACGATAAAAATGATGCAAACACATAATTGATTAGAAATTAACTTTAAATACTTCATTTTCAATCAACCATTTGTATCTCGTTAAAATACTGTGTAGGATATTGAAAAGGGGAGAAGTTCGGTTTTTTATTGCATATATCGACGTTTCAGCCGGATTAGAGCGGTTTTCGTGTACATCTTTCATCGGTAATATAAACGGAAAATCAGGAACGTTTTAGTTAATTCTAATGAAACCACATTTATTTTTATCATTTGTATTGGAAACAATATTGTCACATGTCTTTTCTTGGATCTAAATAATACGAAACCTCGCTCTATGATTTGAAGTTAAAATCCTCAAATATGGTAAAATAGTGACTTTTTCACGTTAATCATGTAGTTTGATATTACGTAAATATATTCATTTTTACCAATATTTCGATACTATTTCATGTAGTATCACGATATGTGATTTGACTTTCAAATCTTAGAATTTCGCATAACATTGCATTTTAAGCAAGTTTTCTTGCATTTTGTTTCGTACGAAAATTCATCGAATTTAGCAATATTTTGACGTTTATCATCCCCTTTTCCTTTATGTGATTTAAACAAAATATCATCGAATTAGGCAATATTTGGCCGTTTTTCCACGTTTTTGTGAATTTTCAGTCTATGGGTATTAATTCATTATATATACGATAAAGATGATGCAAACACATAATTGATTGGATAATAACCTTAAATACTTCATTTTCAATCATCTATTTGTTTCTCGTTAAAATACTGAGTTAGATATTGAAAAGGGGTGAAGTTCGGTTTTTATTGCATATATCGACGTTTCAGCCGGATTAGAGCGGTTTTACGTGTACATCTTCCATCGGTAATATAAACGGAAAATCAACATCATTTTAGTTAATTCTAATGAAAACACATTGTTTTTTATCATTTGTATTGGAAACAACATTGTCATATGTCTTTTCTTGGATCTAAATAATAAGAAACCTCACTCTATGATTTGAAGTTAAAATCCTCAAATATGGTAAAAATGTGATTTTTCACGTTAATCATGTAGTTTGATATTACGTAAATGTATTCATTTTTACCAATATTTCGATACTATTTCATGTAGTATCACGATATGTGATTTGGCCTTTAAATCTCAGAATGTCGCATAATATTGCATTTTAAGCAAGTTTTCTTGCATTTTGTTTCGAACGAAAAATCATCGAATTTAGCAATATTTTGACGTTTATCATCCCCTTTTCCTCTATGTGAATTATACAAAATATCATCGAATTAGGCAATATTTGGCCGTTTTTCCACGTTTTTGTGAATTTTCAGTCTATGGGTATTAATTCATTATATATACGATAAAAATGATGCAAACACATAATTGATTAGATAATAACCTTAAATACTTCATTTTCAATCATCTATTTGTTTCTCGTTAAAATACTGAGTAAGATATTGAAAAGGGGAGAAGTTCGGTTTTTTATTGCATATATCGACGTTTCAGCCGGATTAGAGCGGTTTTACGTGTACATCTTCTATCGGTAATATAAACGGAAAATCAACAACATTTTAGTTAATTCTAATGAAAACACATTGTTTTTTATCATTTGTATTGGAAACAACTTTGTCATATGTCTTTTCTTGGATCTAAATAATAAGAAACCTCGCTCTATGATTTGAAGTCAAAATCCTCAAATATGGTAAAATAGTGATTTTTCACGTTTATCATGTAGTTTGATATTACGTAAATATATTCATTTTTACCAATATTTCGATACTATTTCATGTAGTATCACGATATGTGATTTGGCCTTCAAATCTCAGAATGTCGCATAATGTTGCATTTTAAGCAAGTTTTCTTGCATTTTGTTTCGAACGAAAAATCATCGAATTTACAATATTTTGACGTTTATCATCCCCTTTTCCTCTATGTGATTTAAACAAAATATCATCGAATTAGGCAATATTTTGCCGTTTTCCACGTTTTTGTGAATTTTCAGTTTATGTGTATTAATTTATTATATATACGATAAAAATGATGCAAACACATAATTGATTAGAAATTAACCTTAAATACTTCATTTTCAATCAACCATTTGTATCTCGTTAAAATACTGTGTAGGATATTGAAAAGGGGAGAAGTTCGGTTTTTTATTGCATATATCGACGTTTCAGCCGGATTAGAGCGGTTTTCGTGTACATCTTTCATCGGTAATATAAACGGAAAATCAGGAACGTTTTAATTAATTCTAATGAAAACACATTGATTTTTATCATTTGTATTGGAAACAATATTGTCACATGTCTTTTCTTGGATCTAAATAATACGAAACCTCGCTCTAAGATTTGAAGTTAAAATCCTCAAATATGGTAAAATAGTGAATTTTTCACGTTAATCATGTAGTTTGATATTACGTAAATATATTCATTTTTACCAATATTTCGATACTATTTCATGTAGTATCACGATATGTGATTTGGCTTTCAAATCTTAGAATTTCGCATAATATTGCATTTTAAGCAAGTTTTCTTGCATTTTGTTTCGTACGAAAATTCATCGAATTTAGCAATATTTTGACGTTTATCATCCGCTTTTCCTTTATGTGATTTAAACAAAATATCATCGAATTAGGCAATATTTGGCCGTTTTTCCACGTTTTTGTGAATTTTCAGTCTATGGGTATTAATTCATTATATATACGATAAAAATGATGCAAACACATAATTGATTGGATAATAACCTTAAATACTTCATTTCCAATCATCCATTTGTTTCTCGTTAAAATACTTAGTAAAATATATATAAGGGAAGAAGTTCGGTTTTTATTGCATATATCGACGTTTCAGCCGGATTAGAGCGGTTTTACGTGTACATCTTTCATCGGTATTATAAACGGAAAATCAACAATATTTTAGTTAATTCTAATGAAAACACATTGTTTTTTATCATTTGTATTGGAAACAACATTGTCATATGTCTTTTCTTGGATCTAAATAATAAGAAACCTCACTCTATGATTTGAAGTTAAAATCCTCAAATATGGTAAAAATGTGATTTTTCACGTTAATCATGTAGTTTGATATTACGTAAATGTATTCATTTTTACCAATATTTCGATACTATTTCATGTAGTATCACGATATGTGATTTGGCCTTTAAATCTCAGAATGTC
This sequence comes from Procambarus clarkii, assembly GCF_040958095.1. NCBI lineage: Eukaryota > Metazoa > Arthropoda > Malacostraca > Decapoda > Cambaridae > Procambarus > Procambarus clarkii. The sequence goes on along the minus strand of NC_091222.1, from coordinate 18,791,600 downwards.
GCATAATATTGCATTTTAAGCAAGTTTTCTTGCATTTTGTTTCGAACGAAAAATCATCGAATTTAGCAATATTTTGACGTTTATCATCCCCTTTTCCTCTATGTGATTTAAACAAAATATCATCGAATTAGGCAATATTTGGCCGTTTTTCCACGTTTTTGTGAATTTTCAGTCTATGGGTATTAATTCATTATATATACGATAAAAATGATGCAAACACATAATTGATTAGATAATAACCTTAAATACTTCATTTCCAATCATCCATTTGTTTCTCGTTAAAATACTTAGTAAAATATATATAAGGGAAGAAGTTCGGTTTTTATTGCATATATCGACGTTTCAGCCGGATTAGAGCGGTTTTACGTGTACATCTTTCATCGGTATTATAAACGGAAAATCAACAATATTTTAGTTAATTCTAATGAAAACACATTGTTTTTTATCATTTGTATTGGAAACAACATTGTCATATGTCTTTTCTTGGATCTAAATAATAAGAAACCTCGCTCTATGATTTGAAGTTAAAATCCTCAAATATGGGAAAAATGTGATTTTTCACGTTAATCATGTAGTTTGATATTACGTAAATGTATTCATTTTTACCAATATTTCGATACTATTTCATGTAGTATCACGATATGTGATTTGGCCTTTAAATCTCAGAATGTCGCATAATATTGCATTTTAAGCAAGTTTTCTTGCATTTTGCTTCGAACGAAAAATCATCGAATTAAGCAATATTTTGACGTTTATCATCCCCTTTTCCTCTATGTGATTTAAACAAAATATCATCGAATTAGGCAATATTAGGCCGTTTTTTAACGTTTTTGTGAATTTTCAGTCTATGGGTATTAATTCATTATATATACGATAAAAATGATGCAAACACATAATTGATTAGATAATAACATTAAATACTTCATTTCCAATCATCCATTTGTTTCTCGTTAAAATACTTAGTAAAATATATATAAGGGAAGAAGTTCGGTTTTTATTGCATATATCGACGTTTCAGCCGGATTAGAGCGGTTTTACGTGTACATCTTTCATCGGTAATATAAACGGAAAATCAACAATATTTTAGTTAATTCTAATGAAAACACATTGTTTTTTATCATTTGTATTGGAAACAACATTGTCATATGTCTTTTCTTGGATCTAAATAATAAGAAACCTCGCTCTATGATTTGAAGTTAAAATCCTCAAATATGGTAAAAATGTGATTTTTCACGTTAATCATGTAGTTTGATATTACGTAAATGTATTCATTTTTACCAATATTTCGATACTATTTGATGTAGTATCACGATATGTGATTTGGCCTTTAAATCTCAGAATGTCGCATAATATTGCATTTTAAGCAAGTTTTCTTGCATTTTGTTTCGAACGAAAAATCATCGAATTTACAATATTTTGACGTTTATCATCCCCTTTTCCTCTATGTGATTTAAACAAAATATCATCGAATTAGGCAATATTTGGCCGTTTTTCCACGTTTTTGTGAATTTTCAGTCTATGGGTATTAATTCATTATATATACGATAAAAATGATGCAAACACATAATTGATTAGATAATAACCTTAAATACTTCATTTCCAATCATCCATTTGTTTCTCGTTAAAATACTTAGTAAAATATATATAAGGGAAGAAGTTCGGTTTTTATTGCATATATCGACGTTTCAGCCGGATTAGAGCGGTTTTACGTGTACATCTTTCATCGGTAATATAAACGGAAAATCAACAATATTTTAGTTAATTCTAATGAAAACACATTGTTTTTTATCATTTGTATTGGAAACAACATTGTCATATGTCTTTTCTTGGATCTAAATAATAAGAAACCTCGCTCTATGATTTGAAGTTAAAATCCTCAAATATGGTAAAAATGTGATTTTTCACGTTAATCATGTAGTTTGATATTACGTAAATGTATTCATTTTTATCAATATTTCGATACTATTTCATGTAGTATCACGATATGTGATTTGGCCTTTAAATCTCAGAATGTCGCATAATATTGCATTTTAAGCAAGTTTTCTTGCATTTTGCTTCGAACGAAAAATCATCGAATTAAGCAATATTTTGACGTTTATCATCCCCTTTTCCTCTATGTGATTTAAACAAAATATCATCGAATTAGGCAATATTAGGCCGTTTTTCCACGTTTTTGTGAATTTTCAGTCTATGGGTAATAATTCCTTATATATACGATAAAAATGATGCAAACACATAATTGATTAGATAATAACCTTAAATACTTCATTTTCAATCATCTATTTGTTTCTCGTTTAAATACTGAGTAAGATATTGAAAAGGGGAGAAGTTCGGTTTTTATTGCATATATCGACGTTTCAGCCGGATTAGAGCGGTTTTACGTGTACATCTTCCATCGGTAATATCAACGGAAAATCAACAACATTTTAGTTAATTCTAATGAAAACACATTGTTTTTTATCATTTGTATTGGAAACAACATTGTCATATGTCTTTTCTTGGATCTAAATAATAAGAAACCTCGCTCTATGATTTGAAGTTAAAATCCTCAAATATGGTAAAATAGTTATTTTTCACGTTTATCATGTAGTTTGATATTACGTAAATATATTCATTTTTACCAATATTTCGATACTATTTCATGTAGTATCACGATATGTGATTTGGCCTTCAAATCTCAGAATGTCGCATAATGTTGCATTTTAAGCAAGTTTTCTTGCATTTTGTTTCGAACGAAAAATCATCGAATTTACAATATTTTGACGTTTATCATCCCCTTTTCCTCTATGTGATTTAAACAAAATATCATCGAATTAGGCAATATTTTGCCGTTTTCCACGTTTTTGTGAATTTTCAGTTTATGTGTATTAATTTATTATATATACGATAAAAATGATGCAAACACGTAATTGATTAGAAATTAACCTTAAATACTTCATTTTCAATCAACCATTTGTATCTCGTTAAAATACTGTGTAGGATATTGAAAAGGGGAGAAGTTCGGTTTTTTATTGCATATATCGACGTTTCAGCCGCATTAGAGCGGTTTTCGTGTACATCTTTCATCGGTAATATAAACGGAAAATCAGGAACGTTTTAGTTAATTCTAATGAAAACACATTGATTTTTATCATTTGTATTGGAAACAATATTGTCACATGTCTTTTCTTGGATCTAAATAATACGAAACCTCGCTCTATGATTTGAAGTTAAAATCCTCAAATATGGTAAAATAGTGACTTTTTCACGTTAATCATGTAGTTTGATATTACGTAAATATACTCATTTTTACCAATATTTCGATACTATTTCATGTAGTATCACGATATGTGATTTGGCTTTCAAATCTTAGAATTTCGCATAATATTGCATTTTAAGCAAGTTTTCTTGCATTTTGCTTCGTACGAAAATTCATCGAATTTAGCAATAATTTGACGTTTATCATCCCCTTTTCCTTTATGTGATTTAAACAAAATATCGTCGAATTAGGCAATATTTGGCCGTTTTTCCACGTTTTTGTGAATTTTCAGTCTATGGGTATTAATTCATTATATATACGATAAAAATGATGCAAACACATAATTGATTGGATAATAACCTTAAATACTTCATTTTCAATCATCTATTTGTTTCTCGTTAAAATACTGAGTTAGATATTGAAAAGGGGTGAAGTTCGGTTTTTATTGCATATATCGACGTTTCAGCCGGATTAGAGCGGTTTTACGTGTACATCTTCCATCGGTAATATAAACGGAAAATCAACAACATTTTAGTTAATTCTAATGAAAACACATTGTTTTTTATCATTTGTATTGGAAACAACATTGTCATATGTCTTTTCTTGGATCTAAATAATAAGAAACCTCACTCTATGATTTGAAGTTAAAATCCTCAAATATGGTAAAAATGGGATTTTTCACGTTATTCATGTAGATTGATATTACGTAAATGTATTCATTTTTACCAATATTTCGATACAATTTCATGTAGTATCACGATATGTGATTTGGCCTTTAAATCTCAGAATGTCGCATAATATTGCATTTTAAGCAAGTTTTCTTGCATTTTGCTTCGAACGAAAAATCATCGAATTAAGCAATATTTTGACGTTTATCATCCCCTTTTCCTCTATGTGATTTAAACAAAATATCATCGAATTAGGCAATATTAGGCCGTTTTTCCACGTTTTTGTGAATTTTCAGTCTATGGGTAATAATTCCTTATATATACGATAAAAATGATGCAAACACATAATTGATTAGATAATAACCTTAAATACTTCATTTTCAATCATCTATTTGTTTCTCGTTTAAATACTGAGTAAGATATTGAAAAGGGGAGAAGTTCGGTTTTTATTGCATATATCGACGTTTCAGCCGGATTAGAGCGGTTTTACGTGTACATCTTCCATCGGTAATATCAACGGAAAATCAACAACATTTTAGTTAATTCTAATGAAAACACATTGTTTTTTATCATTTGTATTCGAAACAACATTGTCATATGTCTTTTCTTGGATCTAAATAATAAGAAACCTCGCTCTATGATTTGAAGTTAAAATCCTCAAATATGGTAAAAATGGGATTTTTCACGTTAATCATGTAGTTTGATATTACGTAAATGTATTCATTTTTACCAATATTTCGATACTATTTCATGTAGTATCACGATATGTGATTTTGCCTTTAAATCTCAGAATGTCGCATAATATTGCATTTTAAGCAAGTTTTCTTGCATTTTGCTTCGAACGAAAAATCATCGAATTAAGCAATATTTTGACGTTTATCATCCCCCTTTTCCTCTATGTGATTTAAACAAAATATCATCGAATGAGGCAATATTTTGCCGTTTTACACGTTTTTGTGAATTTTCAGTCTATGGGTAATAATTCTTTATATATACGATAAAAATAATGCAAACACATAATTGATTAGATAATAACCTTAAATACTTCATTTTCAATCAACCATTTGTATCTCGTTAAAAAACTGTGTAGGATATTGAAAAGGGGAGAAGTTCGGTTTTTTATTGCATATATCGACGTTTCAGCCGGATTAGAGCGGTTTTCGTGTACATCTTCCATCGGTAATATAAACGGAAAATCAACAACATTTTAGTTAATTCTAATGAAAACACATTGTTTTTTATCATTTGTATTGGAAACAACATTGTCATATGTCTTTTCTTGGATCTAAATAATAAGAAACCTCGCTCTATGATTTGAAGTTAAAATCCTCAAATATGGTAAAAATGTGATTTTTCACGTTAATCATGTAGTTTGATATTACGTAAATGTATTAATTTTTACCAATATTTCGATACTATTTCATGTAGTATCACGATATGTGATTTGGCCTTTAAATCTCAGAATGTCGCATAATATTGCATTTTAAGCAAGTTTTCTTGCATTTTGTTTCGAACGAAAAATCATCGAATTTACAATATTTTGACGTTTATCATCCCCTTTTCCTCTATGTGATTTAAACAAAATATCATCGAATTAGGCAATATTTGGCCGTTTTTCCACGTTTTTGTGAATTTTCAGTCTATGGGTATTAATTCATTATATATACGATAAAAATGATGCAAACACATAATTGATTAGATAATAACATTAAATACTTCATTTCCAATCATCCATTTGTTTCTCGTTAAAATACTTAGTAAAATATATATAAGGGAAGAAGTTCGGTTTTTATTGCATATATCGACGTTTCAGCCGGATTAGAGCGGTTTTACGTGTACATCTTTCATCGGTAATATAAACGGAAAATCAACAATATTTTAGTTAATTCTAATGAAAACACATTGTTTTTTATCATTTGTATTGGAAACAACATTGTCATATGTCTTTTCTTGGATCTAAATAATAAGAAACCTCGCTCTATGATTTGAAGTTAAAATCCTCAAATATGGTAAAAATGTGATTTTTCACGTTAATCATGTAGTTTGATATTACGTAAATGTATTCATTTTTACCAATATTTCGATACTATTTGATGTAGTATCACGATATGTGATTTGGCCTTTAAATCTCAGAATGTCGCATAATATTGCATTTTAAGCAAGTTTTCTTGCATTTTGTTTCGAACGAAAAATCATCGAATTTACAATATTTTGACGTTTATCATCCCCTTTTCCTCTATGTGATTTAAACAAAATATCATCGAATTAGGCAATATTTGGCCGTTTTTCCACGTTTTTGTGAATTTTCAGTCTATGGGTATTAATTCATTATATATACGATAAAAATGATGCAAACACATAATTGATTAGATAATAACCTTAAATACTTCATTTCCAATCATCCATTTGTTTCTCGTTAAAATACTTAGTAAAATATATATAAGGGAAGAAGTTCGGTTTTTATTGCATATATCGACGTTTCAGCCGGATTAGAGCGGTTTTACGTGTACATCTTTCATCGGTAATATAAACGGAAAATCAACAATATTTTAGTTAATTCTAATGAAAACACATTGTTTTTTATCATTTGTATTGGAAACAACATTGTCATATGTCTTTTCTTGGATCTAAATAATAAGAAACCTCGCTCTATGATTTGAAGTTAAAATCCTCAAATATGGTAAAAATGTGATTTTTCACGTTAATCATGTAGTTTGATATTACGTAAATGTATTCATTTTTATCAATATTTCGATACTATTTCATGTAGTATCACGATATGTGATTTGGCCTTTAAATCTCAGAATGTCGCATAATATTGCATTTTAAGCAAGTTTTCTTGCATTTTGCTTCGAACGAAAAATCATCGAATTAAGCAATATTTTGACGTTTATCATCCCCTTTTCCTCTATGTGATTTAAACAAAATATCATCGAATTAGGCAATATTAGGCCGTTTTTCCACGTTTTTGTGAATTTTCAGTCTATGGGTAATAATTCCTTATATATACGATAAAAATGATGCAAACACATAATTGATTAGATAATAACCTTAAATACTTCATTTTCAATCATCTATTTGTTTCTCGTTTAAATACTGAGTAAGATATTGAAAAGGGGAGAAGTTCGGTTTTTATTGCATATATCGACGTTTCAGCCGGATTAGAGCGGTTTTACGTGTACATCTTCCATCGGTAATATCAACGGAAAATCAACAACATTTTAGTTAATTCTAATGAAAACACATTGTTTTTTATCATTTGTATTGGAAACAACATTGTCATATGTCTTTTCTTGGATCTAAATAATAAGAAACCTCGCTCTATGATTTGAAGTTAAAATCCTCAAATATGGTAAAATAGTTATTTTTCACGTTTATCATGTAGTTTGATATTACGTAAATATATTCATTTTTACCAATATTTCGATACTATTTCATGTAGTATCACGATATGTGATTTGGCCTTCAAATCTCAGAATGTCGCATAATGTTGCATTTTAAGCAAGTTTTCTTGCATTTTGTTTCGAACGAAAAATCATCGAATTTACAATATTTTGACGTTTATCATCCCCTTTTCCTCTATGTGATTTAAACAAAATATCATCGAATTAGGCAATATTTTGCCGTTTTCCACGTTTTTGTGAATTTTCAGTTTATGTGTATTAATTTATTATATATACGATAAAAATGATGCAAACACGTAATTGATTAGAAATTAACCTTAAATACTTCATTTTCAATCAACCATTTGTATCTCGTTAAAATACTGTGTAGGATATTGAAAAGGGGAGAAGTTCGGTTTTTTATTGCATATATCGACGTTTCAGCCGCATTAGAGCGGTTTTCGTGTACATCTTTCATCGGTAATATAAACGGAAAATCAGGAACGTTTTAGTTAATTCTAATGAAAACACATTGATTTTTATCATTTGTATTGGAAACAATATTGTCACATGTCTTTTCTTGGATCTAAATAATACGAAACCTCGCTCTATGATTTGAAGTTAAAATCCTCAAATATGGTAAAATAGTGACTTTTTCACGTTAATCATGTAGTTTGATATTACGTAAATATACTCATTTTTACCAATATTTCGATACTATTTCATGTAGTATCACGATATGTGATTTGGCTTTCAAATCTTAGAATTTCGCATAATATTGCATTTTAAGCAAGTTTTCTTGCATTTTGCTTCGTACGAAAATTCATCGAATTTAGCAATAATTTGACGTTTATCATCCCCTTTTCCTTTATGTGATTTAAACAAAATATCGTCGAATTAGGCAATATTTGGCCGTTTTTCCACGTTTTTGTGAATTTTCAGTCTATGGGTATTAATTCATTATATATACGATAAAAATGATGCAAACACATAATTGATTGGATAATAACCTTAAATACTTCATTTTCAATCATCTATTTGTTTCTCGTTAAAATACTGAGTTAGATATTGAAAAGGGGTGAAGTTCGGTTTTTATTGCATATATCGACGTTTCAGCCGGATTAGAGCGGTTTTACGTGTACATCTTCCATCGGTAATATAAACGGAAAATCAACAACATTTTAGTTAATTCTAATGAAAACACATTGTTTTTTATCATTTGTATTGGAAACAACATTGTCATATGTCTTTTCTTGGATCTAAATAATAAGAAACCTCACTCTATGATTTGAAGTTAAAATCCTCAAATATGGTAAAAATGGGATTTTTCACGTTATTCATGTAGATTGATATTACGTAAATGTATTCATTTTTACCAATATTTCGATACAATTTCATGTAGTATCACGATATGTGATTTGGCCTTTAAATCTCAGAATGTCGCATAATATTGCATTTTAAGCAAGTTTTCTTGCATTTTGCTTCGAACGAAAAATCATCGAATTAAGCAATATTTTGACGTTTATCATCCCCTTTTCCTCTATGTGATTTAAACAAAATATCATCGAATTAGGCAATATTAGGCCGTTTTTCCACGTTTTTGTGAATTTTCAGTCTATGGGTAATAATTCCTTATATATACGATAAAAATGATGCAAACACATAATTGATTAGATAATAACCTTAAATACTTCATTTTCAATCATCTATTTGTTTCTCGTTTAAATACTGAGTAAGATATTGAAAAGGGGAGAAGTTCGGTTTTTATTGCATATATCGACGTTTCAGCCGGATTAGAGCGGTTTTACGTGTACATCTTCCATCGGTAATATCAACGGAAAATCAACAACATTTTAGTTAATTCTAATGAAAACACATTGTTTTTTATCATTTGTATTCGAAACAACATTGTCATATGTCTTTTCTTGGATCTAAATAATAAGAAACCTCGCTCTATGATTTGAAGTTAAAATCCTCAAATATGGTAAAAATGGGATTTTTCACGTTAATCATGTAGTTTGATATTACGTAAATGTATTCATTTTTACCAATATTTCGATACTATTTCATGTAGTATCACGATATGTGATTTTGCCTTTAAATCTCAGAATGTCGCATAATATTGCATTTTAAGCAAGTTTTCTTGCATTTTGCTTCGAACGAAAAATCATCGAATTAAGCAATATTTTGACGTTTATCATCCCCCTTTTCCTCTATGTGATTTAAACAAAATATCATCGAATGAGGCAATATTTTGCCGTTTTACACGTTTTTGTGAATTTTCAGTCTATGGGTAATAATTCTTTATATATACGATAAAAATAATGCAAACACATAATTGATTAGATAATAACCTTAAATACTTCATTTTCAATCAACCATTTGTATCTCGTTAAAAAACTGTGTAGGATATTGAAAAGGGGAGAAGTTCGGTTTTTTATTGCATATATCGACGTTTCAGCCGGATTAGAGCGGTTTTCGTGTACATCTTCCATCGGTAATATAAACGGAAAATCAACAACATTTTAGTTAATTCTAATGAAAACACATTGTTTTTTATCATTTGTATTGGAAACAACATTGTCATATGTCTTTTCTTGGATCTAAATAATAAGAAACCTCGCTCTATGATTTGAAGTTAAAATCCTCAAATATGGGAAAAATGTGATTTTTCACGTTAATCATGTATTTTGATATTACGTAAATGTATTCATTTTTACCAATATTTCGATACTATTTCATGTAGTATCACGATATGTGATTTGGCCTTTAAATCTCAGTATGTCGCATAATATTGCATTTTAAGCAAGTTTTCTTGCATTTTGCTTCGAACGAAAAATCTTCGAATTTACAATATTTTGACGTTTATCATCCCCTTTTCCTCTATGTGATTTAAACAAAATATCATCGAATTAGGCAATATTTTGCCGTTTTCCACGTTTTTGTGAATTTTCAGTTTATGTGTATTAATTTATTATATATACGATAAAAATGATGCAAACACGTAATTGATTAGAAATTAACCTTAAATACTTCATTTTCAATCAACCATTTGTATCTCGTTAAAATACTGTGTAGGATATTGAAAAGGGGAGAAGTTCGGTTTTTTATTGCATATATCGACGTTTCAGCCGCATTAGAGCGGTTTTCGTGTACATCTTTCATCGGTAATATAAACGGAAAATCAGGAACGTTTTAGTTAATTCTAATGAAAACACATTGATTTTTATCATTTGTATTGGAAACAATATTGTCACATGTCTTTTCTTGGATCTAAATAATACGAAACCTCGCTCTATGATTTGAAGTTAAAATCCTCAAATATGGTAAAATAGTGACTTTTTCACGTTAATCATGTAGTTTGATATTACGTAAATATACTCATTTTTACCAATATTTCGATACTATTTCATGTAGTATCACGATATGTGATTTGGCTTTCAAATCTTAGAATTTCGCATAATATTGCATTTTAAGCAAGTTTTCTTGCATTTTGCTTCGTACGAAAATTCATCGAATTTAGCAATAATTTGACGTTTATCATCCCCTTTTCCTTTATGTGATTTAAACAAAATATCATCGAATTAGGCAATATTTGGCCGTTTTTCCACGTTTTTTGTGAATTTTCAGTCTATGGGTATTAATTCATTATATATACGATAAAAATGATGCAAACACATAATTGATTGGATAATAACCTTAAATACTTCATTTTCAATCATCTATTTGTTTCTCGTTAAAATACTGAGTTAGATATTGAAAAGGGGTGAAGTTCGGTTTTTATTGCATATATCGACGTTTCAGCCGGATTAGAGCGGTTTTACGTGTACATCTTCCATCGGTAATATAAACGGAAAATCAACAACATTTTAGTTAATTCTAATGAAAACACATTGTTTTTTATCATTTGTATTGGAAACAACATTGTCATATGTCTTTTCTTGGATCTAAATAATAAGAAACCTCGCTCTATGATTTGAAGTTAAAATCCTCAAATATGGTAAAAATGTGATTTTTCACGTTAATCATGTAGTTTGATATTACGTAAATGTATTCATTTTTACCAATATTTCGATACTATTTCATGTAGTATCACGATATGTGATTTGGCCTTTAAATCTCAGAATGTCGCATAATATTGCATTTTAAGCAAGTTTTCTTGCATTTTGCTTCGAACGAAAAATCATCGAATTAAGCAATATTTTGACGTTTATCATCCCCTTTTCCTCTATGTGATTTAAACAAAATATCATCGAATTAGGCAATATTAGGCCGTTTTTCCACGTTTTTGTGAATTTTCAGTCTATGGGTAATAATTCCTTATATATACGATAAAAATGATGCAAACACATAATTGATTAGATAATAACCTTAAATACTTCATTTTCAATCATCTATTTGTTTCTCGTTTAAATACTGAGTAAGATATTGAAAAGGGGAGAAGTTCGGTTTTTATTGCATATATCGACGTTTCAGCCGGATTAGAGCGGTTTTACGTGTACATCTTCCATCGGTAATATCAACGGAAAATCAACAACATTTTAGTTAATTCAAATGAAAACACATTGTTTTTTATCATTTGTATTGGAAACAACATTGTCATATGTCTTTTCTTGGATCTAAATAATAAGAAACCTCGCTCTATGATTTGAAGTTAAAATCCTCAAATATGGTAAAATAGTTATTTTTCACGTTTATCATGTAGTTTGATATTACGTAAATATATTCATTTTTACCAATATTTCGATACTATTTCATGTAGTATCACGATATGTGATTTGGCCTTCAAATCTCAGAATGTCGCATAATGTTGCATTTTAAGCAAGTTTTCTTGCATTTTGTTTCGAACGAAAAATCATCGAATTTACAATATTTTGACGTTTATCATCCCCTTTTCCTCTATGTGATTTAAACAAAATATCATCGAATTAGGCAATATTTTGCCGTTTTCCACATTTTTGTGAATTTTCAGTTTATGTGTATTAATTTATTATATATACGATAAAAATGATGCAAACACATAATTGATTAGAAATTAACCTTAAATACTTCATTTTCAATCAACCATTTGTATCTCGTTAAAATACTGTGTAGGATATTGAAAAGGGGAGAAGTTCGGTTTTTTATTGCATATATCGACGTTTCAGCCGCATTAGAGCGGTTTTCGTGTACATCTTTCATCGGTAATATAAACGGAAAATCAGGAACGTTTTAGTTAATTCTAATGAAAACACATTGATTTTTATCATTTGTATTGGAAACAATATTGTCACATGTCTTTTCTTGGATCTAAATAATACGAAACCTCGCTCTATGATTTGAAGTTAAAATCCTCAAATATGGTAAAATAGTGACTTTTTCACGTTAATCATGTAGTTTGATATTACGTAAATATACTAATTTTTACCAATATATCGATACTATTTCATGTAGTATCACGATATGTGATTTGGCTTTCAAATCTTAGAATTTCGCATAATATTGCATTTTAAGCAAGTTTTCTTGCATTTTGCTTCGTACGAAAATTCATCGAATTTAGCAATAATTTGACGTTTATCATCCCCTTTTCCTTTATGTGATTTAAACAAAATATCATCGAATTAGGCAATATTTGGCCGTTTTTCCACGTTTTTGTGAATTTTCAGTCTATGGGTATTAATTCATTATATATACGATAAAAATGATGCAAACACATAATTGATTGGATAATAACCTTAAATACTTCATTTTCAATCATCTATTTGTTTCTCGTTAAAATACGGAGTTAGATATTGAAAAGGGGTGAAGTTCGGTTTTTATTGCATATATCGACGTTTCAGCCGGATTAGAGCGGTTTTACGTGTACATCTTCCATCGGTAATATAAACGGAAAATCAACAACATTTTAGTTAATTCTAATGAAAACACATTGTTTTTTATCATTTGTATTGGAAACAACATTGTCATATGTCTTTTCTTGGATCTAAATAATAAGAAACCTCACTCTATGATTTGAAGTTAAAATCCTCAAATATGGTAAAAATGTGATTTTTCACGTTAATCATGTAGTTTGATATTACGTAAATGTATTCATTTTTACCAATATTTCGATACTATTTCATGTAGTATCACGATATGTGATTTGGCCTTTAAATCTCAGAATGTAGCATAATATTGCATTTTAAGCAAGTTTTCTTGCATTTTGTTTCGAACGAAAAATCATCGAATTTAGCAATATTTTGACGTTTATCATCCCCTTTTCCTCTATGTGATTTAAACAAAATATCATCGAATTAGGCAATATTTGGCCGTTTTTCCACGTTTTTGCGAATTTTCAGTCTATGGGTATTAATTCATTATATATACGATAAAAATGATGCAAACACATAATTGATTAGATAATAACCTTAAATACTTCATTTCCAATCATCCATTTGTTTCTCGTTAAAATACTTAGTAAAATATATATAAGGGAAGAAGTTCGGTTTTTATTGCATATATCGACGTTTCAGCCGGATTAGAGCGGTTTTACGTGTACATCTTCCATCGGTAATATAAACGGAAAATCAACAACATTTTAGTTAATTCTAATGAAAACACATTGTTTTTTTATCATTTGTATTGGAAACAACATTGTCATATGTCTTTTCTTGGATCTAAATAATAAGAAACCTCACTCTATGATTTGAAGTTAAAATCCTCAAATATGGTAAAAATGTGATTTTTCACGTTAATCATGTAGTTTGATATTACGTAAATGTATTCATTTTTACCAATATTTCGATACTATTTCATGTAGTATCACGATATGTGATTTGTCCTTTAAATCTCAGAATGACGCATAATATTGCATTTTAAGCAAGTTTTCTTGTATTTTGCTTCGAACGAAAAATCATCGAATTAAGCAATATTTTGACGTTTATCATCCCCTTTTCCTCTATGTGATTTAAACAAAATATCATCGAATTAGGCAATATTAGGCCGTTTTTCCACGTTTTTGTGAATTTTCAGTCAATGGGTAATAATTCATTATATATACGATAAAAATGATGCAATAAATATGATAAAATGATATAAAATGATAAATGATAAATACGATAAAAATGATACGATAAAAATGACGTTTATTATCTAATAATTGATTAGATAATAACCTTAAATACTTCATTTTCAATCATCTATTTGTTTCTCGTTTAAATACTGAGTAAGATATTGAAAAGGGGAGAAGTTCGGTTTTTATTGCATATATCGACGTTTCAGCCGGATTAGAGCGGTTTTACGTGTACATCTTCCATCGGTAATATAAACGGAAAATCAACAACATTTTAGTTAATTCTAATGAAAACACATTGTTTTTTATCATTTGTATTGGAAACAACATTGTCATATGTCTTTTCTTGGATCTAAATAATAAGAAACCTCGCTCTATGATTTGAAGTTAAAATCCTCAAATATGGTAAAATAATGATTTTTCACGTTTATCATGTAGTTTGATATTACGTAAATATATTCATTTTTACCAATATTTCGATACTATTTCATGTAGTATCACGATATGTGATTTGGCCTTCAAATCTCAGAATGTCGCATAATGTTGCATTTTAAGCAAGTTTTCTTGCATTTTGTTTCGAACGAAAAATCATCGAATTTACAATATTTTGACGTTTATCATCCCCATTTCCTCTATGTGATTTAAACAAAATATCATCGAATTAGGCAATATTTTGCCGTTTTCCACGTTTTTGTGAATTTTCAGTCTATGGGTAATAATTCTTTATATATACGATAAAAATAATGCAAACACATAATTGATTAGATAATAACCTTAAATACTTCATTTTCAATCAACCATTTGTATCTCGTTAAAATACTGTGTAGGATATTGAAAAGGGGAGAAGTTCGGTTTTTTATTGCATATATCGACGTTTCAGCCGGATTAGAGCGATTTTCGTGTACATCTTTCATCGGTAATATAAACGGAAAATCAGGAACGTTTTAGTTAATTCTAATGAAAACACATTGATTTTTATCATTTGTATTGGAAACAACATTGTCACATGTCTTTTCTTGGATCTAAATAATACGAAACCTCGCTCTATGATTTGAAGTTAAAATCCTCAAATATGGTAAAATAGTGACTTTTTCACGTTAATCATGTAGTTTGATATTACGTAAATGTATTCATTTTTACCAATATTTCGATACTATTTAATGTAGTATCACGATATGTGATTTGGCCTTCAAATCTCAGAATGTCGCATAATATTGCATTTTAAGCAAGTTTTCTTGCATTTTGTTTCGAACGAAAAATCATCGAATTAAGCAATATTTTGACGTTTATCATCCCCTTTTCCTCTATGTGATTTAAACAAAATATCATCGAATTAGGCAATATTTTGCCGTTTTCCACGTTTTTGTGAATTTTCATTTTATGTGTATTAATTTATTATATATACGATAAAAATGATGCAAACACATAATTGATTAGAAATTAACCTTAAATACTTCATTTTCAATCAACCATTTGTATCTCGTTAAAATACTGTGTAGGATATTGAAAAGGGGAGAAGTTCGGTTTTTTATTGCATATATCGACGTTTCAGCCGGATTAGAGCGGCTTTCGTGTACATCTTTCATCGGTAATATAAACGGAAAATCAGGAACGTTTTAGTTAATTCTAATGAAAACACATTGATTTTTATCATTTGTATTGGAAACAATATTGTCACATGTCTTTTCTTGGATCTAAGTAATACGAAACCTCGCTCTATGATTTGAAGTTAAATTCCTCAAATATGGTAAAATAGTGACTTTTTCACGTTATTCATGTAGTTTGATATTACGTAAATATATTCATTTTTACCAATATTTCGATACTATTTCATATAGTATCACGATATGTGATTTGGCTTTCAAATCTTAGAATTTCGCATAATATTGCATTTTAAGCAAGTTTTCTTGCATTTTGTTTCGTACGAAAATTCATCGAATTTAGCAATATTTTGACGTTTATCATCCCCTTTTCCTTTATGTGATTTAAACAAAATATCATCGAATTAGGCAATATTTGGCCGTTTTTCCACGTTTTTGTGAATTTTCAATCTATGGGTATTAATTCATTATATATACGATAAAAATGATGCAAACACATAATTGATTGGATAATAACCTTAAATACTTCATTTTCAATCATCTATTTGTTTCTCGTTAAAATACTGAGTTAGATATTGAAAAGGGGTGAAGTTCGGTTTTTATTGCATATATCGACGTTTCAGCCGGATTAGAGCAGTCTACGTGTACATCTTCCATCGGTAATATAAACGGAAAATCCACAACATTTTAGTTAATTCTAATGAAAACACATTGTTTTTTATCATTTGCATTGGAAACAACATTGTCATATGTCTTTTCTTGGATCTAAATAATAAGAAACCTCACTCTATGATTTGAAGTTAAAATCCTCAAATATGGTAAAAATGTGATTTTTCACGTTAATCATGTAGTTTGATATTACGTAAATATATTAATTTTTACCAATATTTCGATACTATTTCATGTAGTATCACGATATGTGATTTGGCCTTCAAATCTCAGAATGTCGCATAATGTTGCATTTTAAGCAAGTTTTCTTGCATTTTGTTTCGAACGAAAAATCATCGAATTTACAATATTTTGACGTTTATCATCCCCTTTTCCTTTATGTGATTTAAACAAAATATCATCGAATTAGGCAATATTTGGCCGTTTTTCCACGTTTTTGTGAATTTTCAGTCTATGGGTATTAATTCATTATATATACGATAAAAATGATGCAAACACATAATTGATTGGATAATAACCTTAAATACTTCATTTTCAATCATCTATTTGTTTCTCGTTAAAATACTGAGTTAGATATTGAAAAGGGGTGAAGTTCGGTTTTTATTGCATATATCGACGTTTCAGCCGGATTAGAGCGGTTTTACGTGTACATCTTCCATCGGTAATATAAACGGAAAATCAACAACATTTTAGTTAATTCTAATGAAAACACATTGTTTTTTATCATTTGTATTGGAAACAACATTGTCATATGTCTTTTCTTGGATCTAAATAATAAGAAACCTCGCTCTAGGATTTGAAGTTAAAATCCTCAACTATGGTAAAAATGTGATTTTTCACGTTAATCATGTAGTTTGATATTACGTAAATATATTAATTTTTACCAATATTTCGATACTATTTCATGTAGTATCACGATATGTGATTTGGCCTTCAAATCTCAGAATGTCGCATAATGTTGCATTTTAAGCAAGTTTTCTTGCATTTTGTTTCGAACGAAAAATCATCGAATTTACAATATTTTGACGTTTATCATCCCCTTTTCCTCTATGTGATTTAAACAAAATATCATCGAATTAGGCAATATTTTGCCGTTTTCCACGTTTTTGTGAATTTTCAGTCTATGGGTAATAATTCTTTATATATACGATAAAAATAATGCAAACACATAATTGATTAGATAATAACCTTAAATACTTCATTTTCAATCAACCATTTGTATCTCGTTAAAATACTGTGTAGGATATTGAAAAGGGGAGAAGTTCGGTTTTTTATTGCATATATCGACGTTTCAGCCGGATTAGAGCGGTTTTACGTGTACATCTTTCTTCGGTAATATAAACGGAAAATCAACAATATTTTAGTTAATTCTAATGAAAACACATTGTTTTTTATCATTTGTATTGGAAACAACATTGTCATATGTCTTTTCTTGGATCTAAATAATAAGAAACCTCGCTCTATGATTTGAAGTTAAAATCCTCAAATATGGTAAAAATGTGATTTTTCACGTTAATCATGTAGTTTGATATTACGTAAATGTATTCATTTTTACCAATATTTCGATACTATTTCATGTAGTATCACGATATGTGATTTGGCCTTTAAATCTCAGAATGTCGCATAATATTGCATTTTAAGCAAGTTTTCTTGCATTTTGCTTCGAACGAAAAATCATCGAATTAAGCAATATTTTGACGATTATCATCCCCTTTTCCTCTATGTGATTTAAACAAAATATCATCGAATTAGGCAATATTTTGCCGTTTTCCACGTTTTTGTGAATTTTCAGTTTATGTGTATTAATTTATTATATATACGATAAAAATGATGCAAACACATAATTGATTAGAAATTAACCTTAAATACTTCATTTTCAATCAACCATTTGTATCTCGTTAAAATACTGTGTAGGATATTAAAAAGGGGAGAAGTTCGGTTTTTTATTGCATATATCGACGTTTCAGCCGGATTAGAGCGGTTTTCGTGTACATCTTTCATCGGTAATATAAACGGAAAATCAGGAACGTTTTAGTTAATTCTAATGAAAACACATTGATTTTTATCATTTGTATTGGAAACAATATTGTCACATGTCTTTTCTTGGATCTAAATAATACGAAACCTCGCTCTATGATTTGAAGTTAAAATCCTCAAATATGGTAAAATAGTGACTTTTTCACGTTATCATGTAGTTTGATATTACGTAAATATATTCATTTTTACCAATATTTCGATACTATTTCATGTAGTATCACGATATGTGATTTGGCTTTCAAATCTTAGAATTTCGCATAATATTGCATTTTAAGCAAGTTTTCTTGCATTTTGTTTCGTACGAAAATTCATCGAATTTAGCAATATTTTGACGTTTATCATCCCCTTTTCCTTTATGTGATTTAAACAAAATATCATCGAATTAGGCAATATTTGGCCGTTTTTCCACGTTTTTGTGAATTTTCAGTCTATGGGTATTAATTCATTATATATACGATAAAAATGATGCAAACACATAATTGATTGGATAATAACCTTAAATACTTCATTTTCAATCATCTATTTGTTTCTCGTTAAAATACTGAGTTAGATATTGAAAAGGGGTGAAGTTCGGTTTTTATTGCATATATCGACGTTTCAGCCGGATTAGAGCGGTTTTACGTGTACATCTTCCATCGGTAATATAAACGGAAAATCAACAACATTTTAGTTAATTCTAATGAAAACACATTGTTTTTTATCATTTGTATTGGAAACAACATTGTCATATGTCTTTTCTTGGATCTAAATAATAAGAAACCTCGCTCTAGGATTTGAAGTTAAAATCCTCAAATATGGTAAAAATGTGATTTTTCACGTTAATCATGTAGTTTGATATTACGTAAATGTATTCATTTTTACCAATATTTCGATACTATTTCATGTAGTATCACGATATGTGATTTGGCCTTTAAATCACAGAATGTCGAATAATATTGCATTTTAAGCAAGTTTTCTTGCATTTTGCTTCGAACGAAAAATCATCGAATTAAGCAATATTTTGACGTTTATCATCCCCTTTTCCTCTGTGTGATTTAAACAAAATATCATCGAATTAGGCAATATTAGGCCGTTTTTCCACGTTTTTGTGAATTTTCAGTCTATGGGTAATAATTCATTATATATACGATAAAAATGATGCAAACACATAATTGATTAGATAATAACCTTAAATACTTCATTTTCAATCATCTATTTGTTTCTCGTTAAAATACTGAGTAAGATATTGAAAAGGGGAGAAGTTCGGTTTTTATTGCATATATCGACGTTTCAGCCGGATTAGAGCGGTTTTACGTGTACATCTTCCATCGGTAATATAAACGGAAAATCAACAACATTTTAGTTAATTCTAATGAAAACACATTGTTTTTTATCATTTGTATTGGAAACAACATTGTCATATGTCTTTTCTTGGATCTAAATAATAAGAAACCTCGCTCTATGATTTGAAGTTAAAATCCTCAAATATGGTAAAATAGTGATTTTTCACGTTTATCATGTAGTTTGATATTACGTAAATATATTCATTTTTACCAATATTTCGATACTATTTCATGTAGTATCACGATATGTGATTTGGCCTTCAAATCTCAGAATGTCGCATAATGTTGCATTTTAAGCAAGTTTTCTTGCATTTTGTTTCGAACGAAAAATCATCGAATTTACAATATTTTGACGTTTATCATCCCCTTTTCCTCTATGTGATTTAAACAAAATATCATCGAATTAGGCAATATTTGGCCGTTTTGCCACGTTTTTGTGAATTTTCATTCTATGGGTATTAATTCATTATATATACGATAAAAATGATGCAAACACATAATTGATTAGATAATAACCTTAAATACTTCATTTCCAATCATCCATTTGTTTCTCGTTAAAATACTTAGTAAAATATATATAAGGGAAGAAGTTCGGTTTTTATTGCATATATCGACGTTTCAGCCGGATTAGAGCGGTTTTACGTGTACATCTTTCATCGGTAATATAAACGGAAAATCAACAATATTTTAGTTAATTCTAATGAAAACACATTGTTTTTTATCATTTGTATTGGAAACAACATTGTCATATGTCTTTTCTTGGATCTAAATAATAAGAAACCTCGCTCTATGATTTGAAGTTAAAATCCTCAAATATGGTAAAAATGTGATTTTTCACGTTAATCATGTAGTTTGATATTACGGAAATGTATTCATTTTTACCAATATTTCGATACTATTTCATGTAGTATCACGATATGTGATTTGGCCTTTAAATCACAGAATGTCGAATAATATTGCATTTTAAGCAAGTTTTCTTGCATTTTGCTTCGAACGAAAAATCATCGAATTAAGCAATATTTTGACGTTTATCATCCCCTTTTCCTCTGTGTGATTTAAACAAAATATCATCGAATTAGGCAATATTAGGCCGTTTTTCCACGTTTTTGTGAATTTTCAGTCTATGGGTAATAATTCATTATATATACGATAAAAATGATGCAAACACATAATTGATTAGATAATAACCTTAAATACTTCATTTTCAATCATCTATTTGTTTCTCGTTAAAATACTGAGTAAGATATTGAAAAGGGGAGAAGTTCGGTTTTTTATTGCATATATCGACGTATCAGCCGGATTAGAGCGGTTTTCGTGTACATCTTTCATCGGTAATATAAACGGAAAATCAGGAACGTTTTAGTTAATTCTAATGAAAACACATTGATTTTTATCATTTGTATTGGAAACAATATTGTCACATGTCTTTTCTTGGATCTAAATAATACGAAACCTCGCTCTATGATTTGAAGTTAAAATCCTCATATATGGTAAAATAGTGACTTTTTCACGTTAATCATGTAGTTTGATATTACGTAAATGTATTCATTTTTTCCAATATTTCGATACTATTTCATGTAGTATCACGATATGTGATTTGGCTTTCAAATCTTAGAATTTCGCATAATATTGCATTTTAAGCAAGTTTTCTTGCATTTTGTTTCGTACGAAAATTCATCGAATTTAGCATTATTTTGACGTTTATCATCCCCTTTTCCTTTATGTGATTTAAACAAAATATCATCGAATTAGGCAATATTTGGCCGTTTTTCCACGTTTTTGTGAATTTTCAGTCTATGGGTATTAATTCATTATATATACGATAAAAATGATGCAAAGACATAATTGATTGGATAATAACCTTAAATACTTCATTTTCAATCATCTATTCGTTTCTCGTTAAAATACTGAGTTAGATATTGAAAAGGGGTGAAGTTCGGTTTTTATTGCATATATCGACGTTTCAGCCGGATTAGAGCGGTTTTACGTGTACATCTTCCATCGGTAATATAAACGGAAAATCAACATCATTTTAGTTAATTCTAATGAAAACACATTGTTTTTTATCATTTGTATTAGAAACAACATTGTCATATGTCTTTTCTTGGATCTAAATAATAAGAAACCTCACTCTATGATTTGAAGTTAAAATCCTCAAATATGGTAAAAATGTGAATTTTCACGTTAATCATGTAGTTTGATATTACGTAAATGTATTCATTTTTACCAATATTTCGATACTATTTCATGTAGTATCACGATATGTGATTTGGCCTTTAAATCTCAGAATGTCGCATAATATTGCATTTTAAGCAAGTTTTCTTGCATTTTGTTTCGAACGAAAAATCATCGAATTTAGCATTATTTTGACGTTTATCATCCCCTTTTCCTTTATGTGATTTAAACAAAATATCATCGAATTAGGCAATATTTGGCCGTTTTTCCACGTTTTTGTGAATTTTCAGTCTATGGGTATTAATTTATTATATATACGATAAAAATGATGCAAACACATAATTGATTAGATAATAACCTTAAATACTTCATTTCCAATCATCCATTTGTTTCTCGTTAAAATACTTAGTAAAATATATATAAGGGAAGAAGTTCGGTTTTTATTGCATATATCGACGTTTCAGCCGGATTAGAGCGGTTTTACGTGTACATCTTTCATCGGTAATATAAACGGAAAATCAACAATATTTTAGTTAATTCTAATGAAAACACATTGTTTTTTATCATTTGTATAGGAAACAACATTGTCATATGTGTTTTCTTGGATCTAAATAATACGAAACCTCGCTCTATGATTTGAAGTTAAAATCCTGAAATATGGTAAAATAGTGATTTTTCACGTTAATCATGTAGTTTGATATTACGTAAATATATTCATTTTTACCAATATTTCGATACTATTTCATGTAGTATCACGATATGACTTGGCCTTCAAAAGACTATCACTTTGAAGACTTGGCCTTCAAAACTCAGAATGTCGCATAATATTGCATTTTAAGCAAGTTTTCTTGCATTTTGTTTCGAACGAAAAATCATCGAATTAGGCAATATTTTGACGTTTATCATCCCGTTTTCCTTTATGTGATTTAAACAAAATATCATCGAATTAGGCAATATTTTACCGTTTTCCACGTTTTTGTGAATTTTCAGTTTATGGGTATTAATTTATTATATATACGATAAAAATGATGCAAACACATAATTGATTAGATAATAACCTTAAATACTTCATTTTCAATCAACTATTTGTTTCTCGTTAAAATACTGTGTAAGATATTGAAAAGGGGAGAAGTTCTGTTTTTATTGCATATATCGACGTTTCAGCCGGATTAGAGCGGTTTTACGTGTACATCTTCCATCGGTAATATAAACGGAAAATCAGGAACATTTTAAGTAATTCTAATGAAAACACATTGGTTTTATCATTTGTATTGGAAACAACATCATATGTCTTCAACATCATATGAAAAGACATATGTCAGATGTCTTTTCTTGGATCTAAATAATACGAAACCTCGCTCTATGATTTGAAGTTAAAATCCTCAAATATGGTAAAATAGTGACTTTTTTCACGTTTATCATGTAGTTTGATATTACGTAAATATATTCATTTTTACCAATATTTCGATACTATTTCATGTAGTATCACGATATGTGATTTGGCCTTCAAATCTCGGAATGTCGCATAATATTGCATTTTAAGCAAGTTTTCTTGCATTTTGTTTCGAACGAAAAATCATCGAATTTACAATATTTTGACGTTTATCATCCCCTTTTCCTCTATGTGATTTAAACAATATATCATCGAATTAGGCAATATTTTGCCGTTTTCCACGTTTTTGTGAATTTTCAGTTTATGTGTATTAATTTATTATATATACGATAAAAATGATGCAAACACATAATTGATTAGAAATTAACCTTAAATACTTCATTTTCAATCAACCATTTGTATCTCGTTAAAATACTGTGTAGGATATTGAAAAGGGGAGAAGTTCGGTTTTTTATTGCATATATCGACGTTTCAGCCGGATTAGAGCGGTTTTCGTGTACATCTTTCATCGGTAATATAAACGGAAAATCAGGAACGTTTTAGTTAATTCTAATGAAAACACATTGATTTTTATCATTTGTATTGGAAACAACATTGTCACATGTCTTTTCATGGATCAAAATAATACGAAACCTCGCTCTATGATTTGAAGTTAAAATCCTCAAATATGGTAAAATAGTGACTTTTTCACGTTAATCATGTAGTTTGATATTACGTAAATATATTCATTTTTACCAATATTTCGATACTATTTCATGTAGTATCAAGATATGTGATCGGGCCTTCAAATCTCAGAATGTCGCATAATATTGCATTTTAAGCAAGTTTTCTTGCATTTTGTTTCGAACGAAAAATTATCGAATTAAGCAATATTTTGACGTTTATCATCCCCTTTTCCTCTATGTGATTTAAACAAAATATCATCGAATTAGGCAATATTAGGCCGTTTTTTCACGTTTTTGTGAATTTTCAGTCTATGGGTAATAATTCATTATATATACGATAAAAATGATGCAAACACATAATTGATTAGAAATTAACCTTAAATACTTCATTTTCAATCATCTATTTGTTTCTCGTTAAAATACTGAGTAAGATATTGAAAAGGGGAGAAGTTCGGTTTTTATTGCATATATCGACGTTTCAGCCGGATTAGAGCGGTTTTACGTGTACATCTTCCATCAGTAATATAAACGGAAAATCAACAACATTTTAGTTAATTCTAATGAAAACACATTGTTTTTTATCATTTGTATTGGAAACAACATTGTCATATGTCTTTTCTTGGATCTAAATAATAAGAAACCTCACTCTATGATTTGAAGTTAAAATCCTCAAATATGGTAAAATAGTGATTTTTCACGTTAATCATGTAGTTTGATATTACGTAAATATATTCATTTTTACCAATATTTCGATACTATTTCATGTAGTATCACGATATGTGACTTGGCCTTCAAAACTCAGAATGTCGCATAATATTGCATTTTAAGCAAGTTTTCTTGCATTTTGTTTCGAACGAAAAATCATCGAATTTAGCAATATTTTGACGTTTATCATCCCGTTTTCCTTTATGTGATTTAAACAAAATATCATCGAATTAGGCAATATTTTACCGTTTTCCACGTTTTTGTGAATTTTCAGTTTATGGGTATTAATTTATTATATATACGATAAAAATGATGCAAACACATAATTGATTCGATAATAACCTTAAATACTTCATTTTCAATCAACTATTTGTTTCTCGTTAAAATACTGTGTAAGATATTGAAAAGGGGAGAAGTTCTGTTTTTATTGCATATATCGACGTTTCAGCCGGATTAGAGCGGTTTTACGTGTACACCTTCCATCGGTAATATAAACGGAAAATCAGGAACATTTTAAGTAATTCTAATGAAAACACATTGGTTTTTATCATTTGTATTGGAAACAACATTGTCATATGTCTTTTCTTGGATCTAAATAATAAGAAACCTCGCTCTATGATTTGAAGTTAAAATCCTCAAATATGGTAAAATAGTGACTTTTTCACGTTAATCATGTAGTTTGATATTACGTAAATATATTCATTTTTACCAATATTTCGATACTATTTCATGTAGTATCACGATATGTGATTTGGCTTTCAAATATTAGAATTTCGCATAATATTGCATTTTAAGCAAGTTTTCTTGCATTTTGTTTCGTACGAAAATTCATCGAATTTAGCAATATTTTGACGTTTATCATCCTCTTTTCCTTTATGTGATTTAAACAAAATATCATCGAATTAGGCAATATTTGGCCGTTTTTCCACGTTTTTGTGAATTTTCAGTCTATGGGTATTAATTCATTATATATACGATAAAAATGATGCAAACACATAATTGATTGGATAATAACCTTAAATACTTCATTTTCAATCATCTATTTGTTTCTCGTTAAAATACTGAGTAAGATATTGAAAAGGGGTGAAGTTCGGTTTTTATTGCATATATCGACGTTTCAGCCGGATTAGAGCGGTTTTACGTGTACATCTTCCATCGGTAATATAAACGGAAAATCAACAACATTTTAGTTAATTCTAATGAAAACACATTGTTTTTTATCATTTGTATTGGAAACAACATTGTCATATGTCTTTTCTTGGATCTAAATAATAAGAAACCTCACTCTATGATTTGAAGTTAAAATCCTCAAATATGGTAAAAATGTGATTTTTCACGTTAATCATGTAGTTTGATATTACGTAAATGTATTCATTTTTACCAATATTTCGATACTATTTCATGTAGTATCACGATATGTGATTTGGCCTTTAAATCTCAGAATGTCGCATAATATTGCATTTTAAGCAAGTTTTCTTGCATTTTGTTTCGAACGAAAAATCATCGAATTTAGCAATATTTTGACGTTTATCATCCCCTTTTCCTCTATGTGATTTAAACAAAATATCATCGAATTAGGCAATATTAGTCCGTTTTTCCACGTTTTTGTGAATTTTCAGTCTATGGGTAATAATTCATTATATATACGATAAAAATGAAGCAAACACATAATTGATTAGATAATAACCTTAAATACTTCATTTTCAATCATCTATTTGTTTCTCGTTAAAATACTGAGTAAGATATTGAAAAGGGGAGAAGTTCGGTTTTTATTGCATATATCGACGTTTCAGCCGGATTAGAGCGGTTTTACGTGTACATCTTCCATCGGTAATATAAACGGAAAATCAACAACATTTTAGTTAATTCTAATGAAAACACATTGTTTTTTATCATTTGTATTGGAAACAACATTGTCATATGTCTTTTCTTGGATCTATATAATAAGAAACCTCACTCTATGATTTGAAGTTAAAATCCTCAAATATGGTAAAAATGTGATTTTTCACGTTAATCATGTAGTTTGATATTACGTAAATGTATTCATTTTTACCAATATTTCGATACTATTTCATGTAGTATCACGATATGTGATTTGGCCTTTAAATCTCAGAATGTCGCATAATATTGCATTTTAAGCAAGTTTTCTTGCATTTTGTTTCGAACGAAAAATCATCGAATTTAGCAATATTTTGACGTTTATCATCCCCTTTTCCTCTATGTGATTTAAACAAAATATCATCGAATTAGGCAATATTTGGCCGTTTTTCCACGTTTTTGTGAATTTTCAGTCTATGGATATTAATTCATTATATATACGATAAAAATGATGCAAACACATAATTGATTAGATAATAACCTTAAATACTTCATTTCCAATCATCCATTTGTTTCTCGTTAAAATACTTAGTAAAATATATATAAGGGAAGAAGTTCGGTTTTTATTGCATATATCGACGTTTCAGCCGGATTAGAGCGGTTTTACGTGTACATCTTTCATCGGTAATATAAACGGAAAATCAACAATATTTTAGTTAATTCTAATGAAAACACATTGTTTTTTATCATTTGTATTGGAAACAACATTGTCATATGTCTTTTCTTGGATCTAAATAATAAGAAACCTCGCTCTATGATTTGAATTTAAAATCCTCAAATATGGTAAAATAGTGATTTTTCACGTTAATCATGTAGTTTGATATTACGTAAATATATTCATTTTAACCAATATTTCGATACTATTTCATGTAGTATCACGATATGTGACTTGGCCTTCAAAACTCAGAATGTCGCATAATATTGCATTTTGAGCAAGTTTTTTGCATTTTGTTTCGAACGAAAAATCATCGAATTTAGCAATATTTTGACGTTTATCATCCCCTTTTCCTCTATGTGATTTAAACAAAATATCATCGAATTAGGCAATATTTTGCCGTTTTCCACGTTTTTGTGAATTTTCAGTTTATGTGTAATAATTTATTATATATACAATAAAAATGATGCAAACACATAATTGATTAGAAATTAACCTTAAATACTTCATTTTCAATCAACCATTTGTATCTCGTTAAAATACTGTGTAGGATATTGAAAAGGGGAGAAGTTCGGTTTTTTATTGCATATATCGACGTTTCAGCCAGATTAGAGCGGTTTTCGTGTACTTCTTTCATCGGTAATATAAACGGAAAATCAGGAACGTTTTAGTTAATTCTAATGAAAACACATTGATTTTTATCATTTGTATTGGAAACAACATTGTCACATGTCTTTTCTTGGATCTAAATAATACAAAACCTCGCTCTATGATTTGAAGTTAAAATCCTCAAATATGGTAAAATAGTGACTTTTTCACGTTAATCATGTAGTTTGATATTACGTAAATATATTCATTTTTACCAATATTTTGATACTATTTCATGTAGTATCAAGATATGTGATCGGGCCTTCAAATCTCAGAATGTCGCATAATATTGCATTTTAAGCAAGTTTTCTTGCATTTTGTTTCGTACGAAAAATCATCGAATTTAGCAATATTTTGACGTTTATCATCCCCTTTTCCTCTATGGGATTTAAACAAAATATCATCGAATTAGGCAATATTTTGTCGTTTTTCCACGTTTTTGTGAATTTTCAGTTTATGGGTATTAATTCATTATATATACGATAAAAATTATGCAAACACATAATTGATTAGATAATAACCTTAAATACTTCATTTCAATCAACTATTTGTTTTCGTTAAAATACTGAGTAAGATATTGAAAAGGGGAGAAGTTCGGTTTTTAATCAGGAACATTTTAGTTAATTCTAATGAAAACACATTGGTTTTATCATTTGTATTGGAAACATCATATGTCTTCAACAGCAAATGAAAAGACATATGTCATATGTCTTTTCTTGGATCTAAATAATACGAAACCTCGCTCTATGATTTGAAGTTAAAATCCTCAAATATGGTAAAATAGTGACTTTTCACTTTTTTCATGTAGTTTGATATTATATAAATATATTTATTTTTACCAATATTTCGATACTTTTTCATGTAGTATCACGATATGTGATTGGCTTTCAAATCTCAGAATTTCGCATACTATTGCATTTGAGGCAAGTTTTCTTGCATTTTGTTTCGTACGAAAATTCATCGAATTTAGCAATATTTTGACTTTTATATATACGTCAAAATTTTCCTTTCCCTTTTCCTTTTCCTTTCATGTAGTACTTTCAGGTAGTACCTTTGTAGTACTTTCATGTAGTACTTGTAGTACTACTGTAGTACTACTGTAGTACTGTAGTACTATAGTACTGCAGTATATAGTACTGCAGTATAGTACTGCAGTACTGTAGTACTGTAGTACTGTAGTACTGTAGTATTGTAGTACTTTCATGTAGTTCATGTAGTTCACACTTTCATGTAGTACTTTCATGTAGTACCTTTCCCTTTCCTTTTCCCTTTTCCTTTATGTGATTTAAACAAAATATCATAGAATTAGGCAATATTTTGCCGTTTTTCCAAGTTTTTGTGAATTTTCATTCTATGGGTATTAATTCATTATATATACGATAAAAATTATGCAAACACATAATTGATTAGATAATAACCTTAAATACTTCATTTTCAATCATCCATTTGTTTCTCGTTAAAATACTGAGTATGATATTAAAAAAGGGAGAAATTCGGTTTTTATTGCATATATCGACGTTTCAGCCAGATTTGAGTGGTTTTACGTGAACATCTTCCATCGGTAATAGAAACGGAAAATCAACAACATTTTAGTTAATTCTAATGAAAACACATTGTTTTTTATCATTTGTATTGGAAACAACATTGTCATATGTCTTTTCTTGGATCTAAATAATACGAAGCCTCGCTCTATGATTTGAAGTTAAAATCCTCAAATATGGTAAAATAGTGACTTTTTCACGTTTTTCATGTAGTTTGATATTATATAAATATATTTATTTTTACCAATATTTCGATACTTTTTCATGTAGTATCACGATATGTGATTGGCTTTCATATCTTAGAATTTCGCATAATATTGCATTTTAAGCAAGTTTTCTTGCAATTTGTTTCGAAAGAAAATTCATCGAATTTAGCAATATTTTGACGTTTATCATCCCCTTTTCCTCTATGTGATTTAAACAAAATATCATCGAATTAGGCAATATTTTGCCGTTTTCCACGTTTTTGTGAATTTTCAGTTTATGTGTAATAATTTATTATATATACGATAAAAATGATGCAAACACATAATTGATTAGAAATTAACCTTAAATACTTCATTTTCAATCAACCATTTGTATCTCGTTAAAATACTGTGTAGGATATTGAAAAGGGGAGAAGTTCGGTTTTTTATTGCATATATCGACGTTTCAGCCAGATTAGAGCGGTTTTCGTGTACTTCTTTCATCGGTAATATAAACGGAAAATCAGGAACGTTTTAGTTAATTCTAATGAAAACACATTGATTTTTATCATTTGTATTGGAAACAACATTGTCACATGTCTTTTCTTTGATCTAAATAATACAAAACCTCGCTCTATGATTTGAAGTTAAAATCCTCAAATATGGTAAAATAGTGACTTTTTCACGTTAATCATGTAGTTTGATATTACGTAAATATATTCATTTTTACCAATATTTTGATACTATTTCATGTAGTATCAAGATATGTGATCGGGCCTTCAAATCTCAGATTGTCGCATAATATTGCATTTTAAGCAAGTTTTCTTGCATTTTGTTTCGTACGAAAAATCATCGAATTTAGCAATATTTTGACGTTTATCATCCCCTTTTCCTCTATGGGATTTAAACAAAATATCATCGAATTAGGCAATATTTTGTCGTTTTTCCACGTTTTTGTGAATTTTCAGTTTATGGGTATTAATTCATTATATATACGATAAAAATTATGCAAACACATAATTGATTAGATAATAACCTTAAATACTTCATTTCAATCAACTATTTGTTTTCGTTAAAATACTGAGTAAGATATTGAAAAGGGGAGAAGTTCGGTTTTTAATCAGGAACATTTTAGTTAATTCTAATGAAAACACATTGGTTTTATCATTTGTATTGGAAACATCATATGTCTTCAACAGCATATGAAAAGACATATGGCAAATGTCTTTTCTTGGATCTAAATAATACGAAACCTCGCTCTATGATTTGAAGTTAAAATCCTCAAATATGGTAAAATAGTGACTTTTTTCACGTTTATCATGTAGTTTGATATTACGTAAATATATTCATTTTTACCAATATTTCAAAACTATTTCATGTAGTATCACGACATGTGATTTGGCTTTCAAATCTTAGAATTTCGCATAATATTGCATTTTAAGCAAGTTTTCTTGCATTATGTTTCGTACGAAAATTCATCGAATTTAGCAATATTTTGACGGCTCATGAGAGGGATCCAGGAGTTCAAAGGAGGGATGCAGAGGCTCAAGAGAGGGACTCAGTAGCTCAAGAGAGAGACTTAGAGGCTCAAGAAAGGTATGCAGAGGCTCAAGAGAGTGATTCAGAGGCTTACGAGAGTGATGCAGAGGCTTAAGAGAGTGATGCAGAGGCTTAAGAGAGGGATGCAGAGAATCAAGAGAGGGATGCAGAGGCTCAAGTAAGGGATGCAGAGGCACAAGAGAGAGATGCAGATGCTCAAGAGAGGGATGCAGAGGCTCAAGAGAGAGATGCAGAGACTCAAGAGAGGGAAGCAGAGGCTCAATTGAGGGATGCAGAGGAACAAGAGAGGGATGCAGGGGCTCTTTAGAGTGATGGAGAGGCTCAAGAGAGGGATGCAGAGGCTTTAGAGAGTGATGTAAAGGCTCAAGAGAGTGATGCAGAGGCTCAAGAGAGGGATGCAAAGGCTTAAGAGAGTGATGCAAAGGCTCAAGAGAGGGAAGCAGAGGCTCAAGAGAGGGATGCAGAGGCTCTTGAGAGTGATGCAGAGGCTCAAGAGAGGGATGCAGAGGCTTAAGAGAGTGATGCAAAGGCTCAAGAGAGGGATGCAGAGGCTCATGAGAGAGATGCAGGAGTTCAAGAGAGGGATGCAGAGGCTCAATTGAGGGATGTAGAGGCACAAGAGAGGGATGCAGAGGCGCTTGAGAGTGATGCAGAGGCTCAAGAGAGGGATGCAGAGGCTTAAGAGAGTGACGCAAAGGCTCAAGAGAGGGATGCAGAGGCTCATGAGAGAGATGCAGGAGTTCAAGAGAGGGATGCAGAGGCTCAAGAGAGTGATGCAGAGGCTTAAGAGAGGGATGCAGAGGCTCAAGAGAGTGATGCAGAGGCTTAGGAGAGGGATGCAGAGGCTCAAGAAAGGGATGCAGAGGCTTAAGCAAGTGATGTAGAGGCTCAAGAAAGAGATGCAGAGGCTTAAGAAAGTGATGCAGAGGCTCAAATAAGGGACGCAGAGTCTTTAGAGGGTGATGGGGAAGCTCAAGAGAGTGATGCAGAGGCTCAAGAGAGGGATGCAGGGGCTCAAGAGATTGATGGAGAGGCTCAAGAGTGGGATGCAGTGGCTTAACAGAGTGATGCAGAGGCTCAAGAGAGGGATGCAGGGGCTCAAGAGAGTGATGCAGAGGCTCAAGAGTGGGATGCAGAGGCTTAACAGAGTGATGCAGAGGCTCAAGAGAGGGATGCCGAGGCTAAAGAGAGTGATGCAGAAGCCTAGGAGAATGATGCAGAGGCTAAAGAGAGGGATTCTGAGACTGAAGAGAGTGATACAGAGGCTCAAGAGAGGGATGCAGACTCTCAAGAGAGTGATTCAGAGGCTTACGAGAGTGATGCAGAGGCTTAAGAAAGTGATGCAAATGCTTAAGAGATGGATGCAGGGGCTCAAGAGAGGGATGCAGAGGCTCAAGAGAGTGATGCAGAGGCTCAAGAGAGAGATGCAGAGGCTTAAGAGAATGATGCAGAGGCTAACGAGAGTGATGCAGAGGCTCAAGAGAATGATGTAGAGGCTTAGGAGAGGGATGCTGAGGATTAAGAGAGTGATGCAGAGACTCAACAGAGTGATGCAGAGATTCAAGAGAGATGCAGAGGCTTTGAGTGTGTTGCAAATGCTTAACAAAGTGATGTAGAGGATCAAGAGAGGGAAGCAGAGGCTAAAGAGAGTGATGCAGAGGCTTAAGAGAGTGATGCAGAGGCTCAAGAGAGTGATGCAGAGGCTTAAGAGAGGGATGCAGAGGCTTAAGCAAGTGATGTAGAGGCTCAAAAAAGAGATGCAGAGGCTTAAGAAAGTGATGCAGAGGCTCAAATAAGGGACGCAGAGTCTTTAGAGGGTGATGGGGAAGCTCAAGAGAGTAATGCAGAGGCTCAAGAGAGGGATGCAGGGGCTCAAGAGATTGATGGAGAGGCTCAAGAGTGGGATGCAGAGGCTTAACAGAGTGATGCAGAGGCTCAAGAGAGGGATGCAGGGGCTCAAGAGAGTGATGCAGAGGCTCAAAAAAAGGATGCAGAGGCCTAAGAGGGTGATTCAGAGGCTCAAGAGAGTGATGCAGAGGCTCAAGAGAGGGATGCAGGGGCTCCAGAGATTGATGGAGAGGCTCAAGAGAGGGATTCAGAGGTTTACGAGAGTGTTGCAGAGGCTTAAGAGGGTGATGCTGAGGCTCAAGAGAGGGAGGCAGAGGCTCAAGGGAGGGATGCCGAGGCTCAAGAGAGGGATGCAGAGTCTCAAGAGAGGGATTCAGAGGCTAAAGTGTGGGATGCAGCGGCACAAGAGAAAGATGCAGAGGCACTTGAGAGTAATGCAGAGGCTTGAGAGAGGGATGCAGAGGCTCAAGAGAGTGATGTAGAGGATCAAAAGAGTGATGCAGAGGCTGAAGAGAGAGATGCAGATGCTTAAGAGAGTGATACAGAGGTTCAAGAGAGTGATGCAGGGGCTAAATGCGAATGATGTAGAGGCTTAAGAGAGGGATGTAGAGGCTCAAGAGAATGATGCAAAGGCTCAAGAGAGGGATGCAGAGGCTCATGAGAGAGATACAGGAGTTCAAGAGAGGGATGCAGAGGCTCAAGAGAGTGATGCACAGTCTTAAGAGAGGGATGCAGAGGCTCAAGAGAGTGATGCAGAGGCTTAAGAGAGGGATGCAGAGGCTCAAGAGAGGGATGCAGCGGCTTAAGCAAGTGATGTAGAGGCTCAAGAAAGAGATGCAGAGGCTTAAGAAAGTGATGCAGAGGCTCAAAAAAGCGATGCCGAGGCTTAGGAGGGTGATGCAGAGGCTCAAGAGAGTGATGCAAAGGCTCAAGAGAGGGATGCAGGGGTTCAAGAGATTGATGGAGAGGCTCAAGAGAGGGATTCAGAGGTTTACGAGAGTGATGCAGAGGCTTAAGAGAGAGATGCAGAGGCTCAAGGGAGGAATGCCGAGGATCAAGAGAGGGATGCAGAGGCTCAAGAGAGGGATTCAGAGGCTTAAGAAAGGAATGCAGAGGCTCAAGAGAGTGATGCAGACCCTTAAGAGAGGGATGTAGAGGCTCACGAAAATGATGCAGAGGCTCAAGAGAGTGATGCAGAGGCTCAAGAGAACGATGTAGAGGCTTAGGAGAGGGATGCAGAGGTTAAAGAGAATGATACAGAGGCTCAAGATATTGATGCAGAGGATGAAGAGAGGGATGCTGAGGATTAATAGAGTGATGCAGAGACTCAAGAGAGTGATGCAGAGACTCAAGAGAGAGATGCAGAGGCTTTGAGAGTGTTGCAGAGGCTTAGGAGATTGATGTAGAGGATCAAGAGAGGGTAGCAGAGGCTTAAGAGAGTGATGCAGAGGCTAAGGAGAGTGATGCAGAGGCTTAAGAGAGTGATGCAGAGGCTCAAGAAAGTGATGCAGAGGCTCATGAGAGGGATGCAGGAGTTAAAGAGAGGGATGCAGAGGCTCAAGAGAGGGATTCAGAAGCTCAAGAGAGGGATTCAGAGGCTCAAGAAAGGGATGCAGAGGCTCAAGAGAGTGATTCAGAGGCTTACGAGAGTAATGCAGAGGCTTAAGAGAGTGATGCAGCGACTTAAGAGAGAGATGCAGAGAATCAAGAGAGGGATGCAGAGGCTCAAGTAAGGGATGCAGAGGTACAAGAGAGAGATGCAGAGGCTCAAGAGAGGGATGCAGAGGCTCAAGAGAGAGATGCAAAGGCTCAAGAGAGGGATGCAGAGGCTTAAGAGAGTGATGTAAAGGGTCAAGAGAGTGATGCAGAGGCTTAAGAGTGTGATGCAGAGGCACAAGAGAGGGATGCAGAGGCTCAAGGGAGGGATGCCGAGGCTCTAGAGAGGGATGCAGAGGCTCAAGAGAGGGATTCAGAGGCTTAAGAAAGGGATGCAGAGGCTCAAGAGAGTGATGCAGAGGCTCAAGAGAGGGATGCTGAGGCTCCAGAGAGGGATTCAGAGGCTAAAGAAAGTGATGCAGAGGGAGAAGAGAGAGATGCATAGGCTTAAGAGAGTGATGCAGAGGATCAAGAGAGTAATGCAGAGGCTCAAGAGAATGATGTAGAGGCTTAAGAGAGGGATGCAGAGGCTCACGAGAATGATGCAGAGGCTCAAGAGAGTGATGCAGAGGATCAAGGGACGGATGCAGAGGCTTAAGAGAGTGATGCAGAGGCTCAAGAGAGTGATGCAGAGGCTCAACAGAGTGATGTAGAGGCTCAAGAGAGTGATGCAGAGGCTTAAGAGAGTGATGCAGAGGATCATGAGAGTGACGCAGAGGCTCAAGAGAGTGATGCAGAGGATCAAGAGAGGAAAGCAGAGGCTTAAGAGAGTGATGCAGAGGCTTAAGAGAGTGACGCAGAGGCTCAAGAGAGGGATGCAGAGGCTCAAGAGAGTGATGCAGAGGCTCAAGAAAGTGTTGCTGAGGCTCAAGAGAGTGATGCAGAGGCTTAAGAGAGGGATGCAGAGGCTCAAGAGAGTGATGCAGAGGCTCAAGAGAGTGACGCAGAGGTTCAAGAGAGGGATGCAGAGGCTTAAGAGAGGGATGCAGAGGCTAAAGAGAGTGGTGCAAAGGCCTTGGAGAATGATGCAGAGGCTAAAGAGAGGGATGCAGAGACTGAAGAGAGTGATGCAGAGGCTCAAGAGAGCGATGCAGACTCTCAAGAGAGTGATTCAGAGGCTTACGAGAGTGATGCAGAGGCTTAAGAAAGTGATGCAAAGGCTTAAGAGAGGGATGCAGGGGCTCATGAGAGGGATGCAGAGGCTCAAGAGAGTGATGCAGAGGCTCAAGAGAGAGATGCAGAGGCTTAAGAGAATGATGCAGTGGCTAAAGAGAGAGATGCAGAGGCTCAAGATAATGATGTAGAGGCTTAGGAGAGGGATGCAGAGGCTTAAGAGAGTGATGCAAAGGCTCATGAGAGGGATGCAGAGGCTCATGAGAGAGATGCAGGAGTTCAAGAGAGGGATGCAGAGGCTCAAGAGAGTGATGCAGAGGCTTAAGAGATGGATGCAGAGGCTCAAGAGAGTGATGCAGAGGCTTAGGAGAGGGATGCAGAGGCTCAAGAAAGGGATGCAGAGGCTTAAGCAAGTGATGTAGAGGCTCAAGAAAGAGATGCAGAGGCTTAAGAAAAAGATGGAGAGGCTCAAATAAGGGATGCAGAGGCTTTAGAGGGTGATGCGGAAGCTCAAGAGAGTGATGCAGAGGCTCAAGAGAGGGATGCAGGGGCTCAAGAGATTGATGGAGAGGCTCAAGAGAGGGATTCAGAGGTTTACGAGAGTGATTCAGAGGCTTAAGAGGGTGATGCAGAGGCTCAAGAGAGGGATGCAGATGCTCAAGGGAGGGATGCCGAGGCTCAAGAGAGGGATGCAGAGGCTCAAGAGAGGGATTCAGAGGCTTAAGAAAGGGATGCAAAGCCTTAAGAGAGGGATGCAGAGGCTCAAGAAAATGATGCAGAGGCACAAGAGAGTGATACAGAGGCTCAAGAGAGGGATGCTGAGGCTCCAGAGAGGGATGCAGAGGCTAAAGAGGGTGATGCAGAGGGAGAAGAGAGAGATGCAGAGGCTTAAGAGAGTGATGCACAGGATCAAGAGAGTAATGCAGAGGCTCAAGAGAATGATGTAGAGGCTTAAGAGAGGGGTGCAGAGGCTCATGAGAATGATGAAGAGGCTCAAGAGAGTGATGCAGAGGATCAAGAGACCGATGCAGAGGCTTAAGAGAGTGATGCAGAGGCTCAAGAGAGTGATGCAGAGGCTCAAGAGAGTGATGTAGAGGCTCAAGAGAGTGATGCAGAGGCTCAAGAGAGTGATGCAGAGGATCATGAGAGTGACGCAGAGGCTCAAGAGAGTGATGCAGAGGCTCAAGAGAGGGATGCAGAGGCTCATGAGAGTGATGCAGAGGCCTAATAGAGGGATGCACAGGCTTAAGAGAGTGATGCAGAGGCTTAAGAGAGGGATGCAGAGGCTCAAAAGAATGATGCAGAGGCTCAAGAGAGTGACGCAGAGGCTTAAGAGAGGGATGCAGAGGCTCAAGAGAGTGATGCAGAGGCTCAAGAGAGAAAGGCAGAGGCTTAAGAGAGTGATGCAGAGGCTCAAGAGAGGGATGCAGAGGCTCAAGAAAATGATGTAGAGGCTAAAGAGAGGAATGCAGAGGGTCAAGAGAATGATGCAAAGGCTCAAGAGAGTGATGCAGAGGCTCATGAGAGAGATGCAGGAGTTCAAGAGAGGGATGCAGAGGCTCAAGAGAGTGATGCAGAGGCTTAAGAGAGGGATGCAGAGGCTCAAGAGAGTGATGCAGATGCTTAAGAGAGGGATGCAGAGGCTCAATAGAGGGATGCAGAGGCTTAAGCAAGTGATGTAGAGGCTCCAGAAAGAGATGCAGAGGCTTAAGAAAGTGATGCAGAGGCTCAAAAAAGGGATGCAGAGGCTTAAGAGGGTGATGCAGAGGCTCAAGAGAGTGATGCAGAGGCTCAAGAGAGGGATGCAGGGGTTCAAGAGATTGATGGAGAGGCTCAAGAGAGGGATTCAGAGGTTTACGAGAGTGATGCAGAGGCTTAAGAGAGAGATGCAGAGGCTCAAGGGAGGGATGCCGAGGCTCAAGAGAGGGATGCAGAAGCTCAAGAGAGGGATGCCGAGGCTAAAGAAAGTGGTGCAGAGGCCTAGGAGAATGATGCAGACGCTAAAGAGAGGGATGCAGAGACTGAAGAGAGTGATACAGAGGCTCAAGAGAGCGATGCAGACTCTCAAGAGAGTGATTCAGAGGCTTACGAGAGTGATGCAGAGGCTTAAGAAAGTGATGCAAAGGCTTAAGAGAGGGATGCATGGGCTCTATAGAGGGATGCAGAGGCTGAAGGGAGTGATGCAGAGGCTCAAGAGAGAGATGCAGAGGCTTAAGAGAATGATGCAGAGGCTAAAGAGAGTGATGCAGAGGCTCAAGAGAATGATGTAGAGGCTTAGGAGAGGGATGCAGAGGTTAAAGAGAATGATGCAGAGGCTCAAGAGATTGATGCAGAGGATGAAGAGAGTGATGCTGAGGATTAAGAGAGTGATGCAGAGACTCAAGAGAGTGATGCAGAGACTCAAGAGAGATGCAGTGGCTTTGAGAGTGTTACAGAGGCTTAACAGAGGGAAGCAGAGGCTTAAGAAAGTGATGCAGAGGCTTAAGAGTGTGATGCAGAGGCTTAAGAGAGTGATGCAGTGGCTTAAGAGATTGATGCAGAGGCTCACGAAAGTGATGCAGAGGCTCATGAGAGGGATTCAGAATCTCAAGAGAGGGATTCAGAGGCTCAAGAAAGGGATGCAGAGGCTCAAGAGAGTGATTCAGAGGCTTACGAGAGTGATGCCGAGGCTTAAGTGAGTGATGCAGAGACTCAAGAGAGAGATGCAGAGGCTAAAGAGAGTGATGCAAAGGCTCAAGAGATGGATGCAGAGGCTCAAGAGAAGGATGCAGGAGTTCAAGAGAGGGATGCAGAGACTCAAGCGAGGGATGCAGAGGCTTAAGAAAGTGATGCAGAAGCTCAAAAGAGGGATGCAGAGGCTTAAGAGGGTGATGCAGAGGCTCATGAGAGTGATGTAGAGGCTCAAGTGAGTGATGCAAAGGCTCAAGAGTGTGATGCAGAGGCTTAGGTGAATGATGCAGAGGCTCAAGAGAGGGATGCAGAGGTTCAAGAGAGTGATGCAGAGGCTCAAGAGAGAGATGCAGAGGCTCAAGAGAGGGAAGCAGAGGCTCAATTGAGGGATGCAGAGGAACAAGAGAGGGATGCAGAGGCTCAAGAGAGTGATTCAGAGGCTTATGTGAGTGATGCACAGGCGTAAGTGAGTGATGCAAAGGCTTAAGAGAGGGATGCAGAGGCTCAAGAGAAGGATGCAGAGGCTGAAGAGAGTGATGCAGAGGCTGAAGAGAGAGATGCAGAGGCTTAAGAGAGTGATGCAGAGGCTGAAGAGAGTGAAGCAGAGGCTCAAGAGAATGATGTAGAGTCTTAAGAGAGAGATGCAGATGCTTTAGAGAATGATGCAGAGGCTCAAGAGATTGATGCAGAGGATGAAGAGCGGGATGCAGAGGCTTAAAAGAGTGACGCAGAGGCTCAAGAGAGTGATGCAGAGGCTAATGAGAGTTATGCAGAGGATCAAGAGAGGGATGCAGAGGCTTAAGAGAGTGATGCAAAGGCTCAAGAGAGTGATGCTGAGGCTCAAGAGAATGATGCAGAGGCTCAAGAGAGTGATGCAGAGGCTAACGGGAGTGATGTAGAGGATCAAGAGAGGGATGCAGAGGCTAAAGAGAGTGATGCAAAGGCTCACGAGAGGGATGCAGAGGCTCAAGAGAAGGATGCAGGGGTTCAAGAGAGGGATGCAGAACCTCAAGGTAGGGATGCAGAGGCTTTAGAAAGTGATGCAGAGTCTCAAAAGAGGGTTGAGCCTCTCTTGAGCCTCTGCATCACACTCTTGAGCCTCTCCAAATCTCTGTTGAGCCTCTCCAAGGCTCTCGTGAGCCTCTCCAAGGCTCTCCTGAGCCTCTGCATCACTCTCGTAAGCCTCTGCATGACTCGTTTGAGCCTCTGCATTACTCTCTTGAGCCTATGCATCCCTCTCTTGAGCCTCTGCAACACTCTCTTCAGCCTCTGCATCACTCTCTTCAGCCTCTGCACCCCTCTCTTAGGCCTCTGCATCACTCTCTTAAGCCTCTGCATCACTCTCGTAAGCCTCTGCATAACTCTCTTGATTCTCTGCATAACTCTCTTGAGTCTCTGCATTACTCTCTTGAGCCTCTGCATCCCTCTCTTTAGCCTCTGCGTAACTCTCTTGAGTCTTTGAATCTCTCTCTTTTGATCCTCTGAATCCCCCTCTTAAGCCTCTGCATCACTCTCTTAAGCGTCTGCATCACTCTCGTAAGCCTCTGAATCACTCTCTTGAGCCTCTGCATCACTACCCTTAAGAGAGGGACGCAGAGGCTCAAGAGAATGATGCAGAGGCTCAAGAGAATGATGCAGAGGCTCAAGAGAGGGATGATGAGGCTCCAGAGAGGGATGCAGAGGCTAAAGAGAGTGATGCAGAGGGAGAAGAGAGAGATGCATAGGCTTAAGAAAGTGATGCAGAGGATCAAGAGAGTAATGCAGAGGCTCAAGAGAATGATGTAGAGGCTTAAGAGAGGGATGCAGAGGCTCAAGAGAATGATGCAGAGGCTCAAGAGAGTGATGCAGAGGACCAAGAGACGGATGCAGAGGCTTAAGTGAGTGATGCAGAGGCTCAAGAGAGTGATGCAGAGGCTCAAGAGAGTGATGTAGAGGCTCACGAGAGTGATGCAGAGGCTCAAGAGAGTGATGCAGAGGATCATGAGAGTGACGCAGAGGCTCAAGAGAGTGATGCAGAGGATCAAGGGAGGGAAGCAGACGCTTAAGAGAGTGATGCAGAGGCTTAAGAGAGTGATGAAGAGTCTGAAAGGAGTGTTGAAGAGGCTTAAGAGAGGGATGCAGAGGCTCAAGTGATTGATGCAGAGGCTCAAGAGAGTGATGCAGAGGCTCAAGAGAGTGATGCAGAGGCTCAAGAGAGGGATGCAGAGGCTCATGAGAGTGATGCAGAGGCCTAATAGAGGGATGCACAGGCTTAAGAGAGTGATGCAGAGGCTTAAGAGAGGGATGCAGAGGCTCAAAAGAATGATGCAGAGGCTCAAGAGAGTGACGCAGAGGCTTAAGAGAGGGATGCAGAGGCTCAAGAGAGTGATGCAGAGGCTCAAGAGAGAAAGGCAGAGGCTTAAGAGAGTGATGCAGAGGCTCAAGAGAGGGATGCAGAGGCTCAAGAGAATGATGTAGAGGCTAAAGAGAGGAATGCAGAGGGTCAAGAGAATGATGCAAAGGCTCAAGAGAGGGATGCAGAGGCTCATGAGAGAGATGCAGGAGTTCAAGAGAGGGATGCAGAGGCTCACGAGAGTGATGCAGAGGCTTTAGAGAGGGATGCAGAGGCTCAAGAGAGTGATGCAGATGCTTAAGAGAGGGATGCAGAGGCTCAATAGAGGGATGCAGAGGCTTAAGCAAGTGATGTAGAGGCTCCAGAAAGAGATGCAGAGGCTTAAGAAAGTGATGCAGAGGCTCAAAAAAGGGATGCAGAGGCTTAAGAGGGTGATGCAGAGGCTCAAGAGAGTGATGCAGAGGCTCAAGAGAGGGATGCAGGGGTTCAAGAGATTGATGGAGAGGCTCAAGGGAGGGATTCAGAGGTTTACGAGAGTGATGCAGAGGCTTAAGAGAGAGATGCAGAGGCTCAAGGGAGGGATGCCGAGGCTCAAGAGAGGGATGCAGAAGCTCAAGAGAGGGATGCCGAGGCTAAAGAAAGTGGTGCAGAGGCCTAGGAGAATGATGCAGACGCTAAAGAGAGGGATGCAGAGACTGAAGAGAGTGATACAGAGGCTCAAGAGAGCGATGCAGACTCTCAAGAGAGTGATTCAGAGGCTTACGAGAGTGATGCAGAGGCTTAAGAAAGTGATGCAAAGGCTTAAGAGAGGGATGCATGGGCTCTATAGAGGGATGCAGAGGCTGAAGGGAGTGATGCAGAGGCTCAAGAGAGAGATGCAGAGGCTTAAGAGAATGATGCAGACGCTAAAGAGAGTGATGCAGAGGCTCAAGAGAATGATGTAGAGGCTTAGGAGAGGGATGCAGAGGTTAAAGAGAATGATGCAGAGGCTCAAGAGATTGATGCAGAGGATGAAGAGAGTGATGCTGAGGATTAAGAGAGTGATGCAGAGACTCAAGAGAGTGATGCAGAGACTCAAGAGAGATGCAGTGGCTTTGAGAGTGTTACAGAGGCTTAACAGAGGGAAGCAGAGGCTTAAGAAAGTGAT
Source organism: Procambarus clarkii (assembly GCF_040958095.1). Taxonomy (NCBI): domain Eukaryota; kingdom Metazoa; phylum Arthropoda; class Malacostraca; order Decapoda; family Cambaridae; genus Procambarus; species Procambarus clarkii. Next base: position 18,749,481 of record NC_091222.1, on the reverse strand, counting down.
GCAGAGGCTTAAGAGTGTGATGCAGAGGCTTAAGAGAGTGATGCAGTGGCTTAAGAGATTGATGCAGAGGCTCACGAAAGTGATGCAGAGGCTCATGAGAGGGATTCAGAATCTCAAGAGAGGGATTCAGAGGCTCAAGAAAGGGATGCAGAGGCTCAAGAGAGTGATTCAGAGGCTTACGAGAGTGATGCCGAGGCTTAAGTGAGTGATGCAGAGACTCAAGAGAGAGATGCAGAGGCTAAAGAGAGTGATGCAAAGGCTCAAGAGATGGATGCAGAGGCTCAAGAGAAGGATGCAGGAGTTCAAGAGAGGGATGCAGAGACTCAAGCGAGGGATGCAGAGGCTTAAGAAAGTGATGCAGAGGCTCAAAAGAGGGATGCAGAGGCTTAAGAGGGTGATGCAGAGGCTCAAGAGAGTGATGTAAAGGCTCAAGAGAGGGATGCAGGGGCTCAAGAGAGTGATGCAGAGGCTCAAGAGAGAGATGCAGAGGCTCAAGAGAGGGAAGCAGAGGCTCAATTGAGGGATGCAGAGGAACAAGAGAGGGATGCAGAGGCTCAAGAGAGTGATTCAGAGGCTTATGTGAGTGATGCACAGGCGTAAGTGAGTGATGCAAAGGCTTAAGAGAGGGATGCAGAGGCTCAAGAGAAGGATGCAGAGGCTGAAGAGAGTGATGCAGAGGCTGAAGAGAGAGATGCAGAGGCTTAAGAGAGTGATGCAGAGGCTGAAGAGAGTGAAGCAGAGGCTCAAGAGAATGATGTAGAGTCTTAAGAGAGAGATGCAGATGCTCAAGAGAATGATGCAGAGGCTCAAGAGATTGATGCAGAGGATGAAGAGCGGGATGCAGAGGCTTAAAAGAGTGACGCAGAGGCTCAAGAGAGTGATGCAGAGGCTAATGAGAGTGATGCAGAGGATCAAGAGAGGGATGCAGAGGCTTAAGAGAGTGATGCAAAGGCTCAAGAGAGTGATGCAGAGGCTCAAGAGAGGGATCCAAAGGCTTAAGAGAGTGATGCAAAGGCTCAAGAGAGGGAAGCAGAGGCTCAAGAGAGGGATGCAGAGGCTCTTGAGAGTGATGCAGAGGCTCAAGAGAGGGATGCAGAGGCTTAAGAGAGTGATGCAAAGGCTCAAGAGAGGGATGCAGAGGCTCATGAGAGAGATGCAGGAGTTCAAGAGAGGGATGCAGAGGCTCAATTGAGGGATGTAGAGGCACAAGAGAGGGATGCAGAGGCGCTTGAGAGTGATGCAGAGGCTCAAGAGAAGGATGCAGAGGCTTAAGAGAGTGACGCAAAGGCTCAAGAGAGGGAAGCAGAGGCTCATGGGAGAGATGCAGGAGTTCAAGAGAGGGATGCAGAGGCTCAATTGAGGGATGTAGAGGCACAAGAGAGGGATGCAGAGGCGCTTGAGAGTGATGCAGAGGCTCAAGAGAAGGATGCAGAGGCTTAAGAGAGTGACGCAAAGGCTCAAGAGAAGGATGCAGAGGCTCAAGAGAGTGATGCAGAGGCTTAGGAGAGGGATGCAGAGGCTCAAGAAAGGGATGCAGAGGCTTAAGCAAGTGATGTAGAGGCTCAAGAAAGAGATGCAGAGGCTTAAGAAAGTGATGCAGAGGCTCAAATAAGGGACGCAGAGTCTTTAGAGGGTGATGGGGAAGCTCAAGAGAGTGATGCAGAGGCTCAAGAGAGGGATGCAGGGGCTCAAGAGATTGATGGAGAGGCTCAAGAGTGGGATGCAGTGGCTTAACAGAGTGATGCAGAGGCTCAAGAGAGGGATGCAGGGGCTCAAGAGAGTGATGCAGAGGCTCAAGAGTGGGATGCAGAGGCTTAACAGAGTGATGCAGAGGCTCAAGAGAGGGATGCCGAGGCTAAAGAGAGTGATGCAGAAGCCTAGGAGAATGATGCAGAGGCTAAAGAGAGGGATGCTGAGACTGAAGAGAGTGATACAGAGGCTCAAGAGAGGGATGCAGACTCTCAAGAGAGTGATTCAGAGGCTTACGAGAGTGATGCAGAGGCTTAAGAAAGTGATGCAAATGCTTAAGAGATGGATGCAGGGGCTCAAGAGAGGGATGCAGAGGCTCAAGAGAGTGATGCAGAGGCTCAAGAGAGAGATGCAGAGGCTTAAGAGAATGATGCAGAGGCTAACGAGAGTGATGCAGAGGCTCAAGAGAATGATGTAGAGGCTTAGGAGAGGGATGCTGAGGATTAAGAGAGTGATGCAGAGACTCAAGAGAGTGATGCAGAGATTCAAGAGAGATGCAGAGGCTTTGAGAGTGTTGCAAATGCTTAACAGAGTGATGTAGAGGATCAAGAGAGGGAAGCAGAGGCTTAAGAGAGTGATGCAGAGGCTTAAGAGAGTGATGCAGAGGCTCAAGAGAGTGATGCAGAGGTTTAAGAGAGGGATGCAGAGGCTTAAGCAAGTGATGTAGAGGCTCAAGAAAGAGATGCAGAGGCTTAAGAAAGTGATGCAGAGGCTCAAATAAGGGACGCAGAGTCTTTAGAGGGTGATGGGGAAGCTCAAGAGAGTGATGCAGAGGCTCAAGAGAGGGATGCAGGGGCTCAAGAGATTGATGGAGAGGCTCAAGAGTGGGATGCAGAGGCTTAACAGAGTGATGCAGAGGCTCAAGAGAGGGATGCAGGGGCTCAAGAGAGTGATGCAGAGGCTCAAAAAAGGGATGCAGAGGCCTAAGAGGGTGATTCAGAGGCTCAAGAGAGTGATGCAGAGGCTCAAGAGAGGGATGCAGGGGCTCCAGAGATTGATGGAGAGGCTCAAGAGAGGGATTCAGAGGTTTACGAGAGTGTTGCAGAGGCTTAAGAGGGTGATGCTGAGGCTCAAGAGAGGGAGGCAGAGGCTCAAGGGAGGGATGCCGAGGCTCAAGAGAGGGATGCAGAGTCTCAAGAGAGGGATTCAGAGGCTAAAGTGTGGGATGCAGCGGCACAAGAGAAAGATGCAGAGGCACTTGAGAGTAATGCAGAGGCTTGAGAGAGGGATGCAGAGGCTTAAGAGAGTGATGCAAAGGCTCAAGTGAGGGATGCAGAGGCTCTAGAGAATGATGTAGATTCGTAATAAAGGGATGCAGAGGTTCAAGAGAGTGATGCAGTGGCTCAAGAGAGTGATGTAGAGGATCAAAAGAGTGATGCAGAGGCTGAAGAGAGAGATGCAGATGCTTAAGAGAGTGGTACAGAGGTTCAAGAGAGTGATGCAGGGGCTAAATGAGAATGATGTAGAGGCTTAAGAGAGGGATGTAGAGGCTCAAGAGAATGATGCAAAGGCTCAAGAGAGGGATGCAGAGGCTCATGAGAGAGATACAGGAGTTCAAGAGAGGGATGCAGAGGCTCAAGAGAGTGATGCACAGTCTTAAGAGAGGGATGCAGAGGCTCAAGAGAGTGATGCAGAGGCTTAAGAGAGGGATGCAGAGGCTCAAGAGAGGAATGCAGCGGCTTAAGCAAGTGATGTAGAGGCTCAAGAAAGAGATGCAGAGGCTTAAGAAAGTTATGCAGAGGCTCAAAAAAGCGATGCCGAGGCTTAGGAGGGTGATGCAGAGGCTCAAGAGAGTGATGCAAAGGCTCAAGAGAGGGATGCAGGGGTTCAAGAGATTGATGGAGAGGCTCAAGAGAGGGATTCAGAGGTTTACGAGAGTGATGCAGAGGCTTAAGAGAGAGATGCAGAGGCTCAAGGGAGGAATGCCGAGGATCAAGAGAGGGATGCAGAGGCTCAAGAGAGGGATTCAGAGGCTTAAGAAAGGAATGCAGAGGCTCAAGAGAGTGATGCAGACCCTTAAGAGAGGGATGTAGAGGCTCACGAAAATGATGCAGAGGCTCAAGAGAGTGATGCAGAGGCTCAAGAGAATGATGTAGAGGCTTAGGAGAGGGATGCAGAGGTTAAAGAGAATGATACAGAGGCTCAAGATATTGATGCGGAGGATGAAGAGAGGGATGCTGAGGATTAATAGAGTGATGCAGAGACTCAAGAGAGTGATGCAGAGACTCAAGAGAGAGATGCAGAGGCTTTGAGAGTGTTGCAGAGGCTTAGGAGATTGATGTAGAGGATCAAGAGAGGGAAGCAGAGGCTTAAGAGAGTGATGCAGAGGCTAAGGAGAGTGATGCAGAGGCTTAAGAGAGTGATGCAGAGGCTCAAGAAAGTGATGCAGAGGCTCATGAGAGGGATGCAGGAGTTAAAGAGAGGGATGCAGAGGCTCAAGAGAGGGATTCAGAAGCTCAAGAGAGGGATTCAGTGGCTCAAGAAAGGGATGCAGAGGCTCAAGAGAGTGATTCAGAGGCTTACGAGAGTGATGCAGAGGCTTAAGAGAGTGATGCAGCGACTTAAGAGAGGGATGCAGAGAATCAAGAGAGGGATGCAGAGGCTCAAGTAAGGGATGCAGAGGTACAAGAGAGAGATGCAGAGGCTCAAGAGAGGGATGCAGAGGCTCAAGAGAGAGATGCAAATACTCAAGAGAGGGATGCAGAGGCTTAAGAGAGTGATGTAAATGGTTAAGAGAGTGATGCAGAGGCTTAAGAGTGTGATGCAGAGGCACAAGAGAGGGATGCAGAGGCTCAAGGGAGGGATGCCGAGGCTCTAGATCGGGATGCAGAGGCTCATGAGAGGGATTCAGAGGCTTAAGAAAGGGATGCAGAGGCTCAAGAGAGTGATGCAGAGGCTCAAGAGAGGGATGCTGAGGCTCCAGAGAGGGATTCAGAGGCTAAAGAAAGTGATGCAGAGGGAGAAGAGAGAGATGCATAGGCTTAAGAGAGTGATGCAGAGGATCAAGAGAGTAATGCAGAGGCTCAGGAGAATGATGTAGAGGCTTAAGAGAGGGATGCAGAGGCTCACGAGAATGATGCAGAGGCTCAAGAGAGTGATGCAGAGGATCAAGGGACGGATGCAGAGGCTTAAGAGAGTGATGCAGAGGCTCAAGAGAGTGATGCAGAGGCTCAAGAGAGTGATGTAGAGGCTCAAGAGAGTGATGAAGAGGCTTAAGAGAGTGATGCAGAGGATCATGAGAGTGACGCAGAGGCTCAAGAGAGTGATGCAGAGGATCAAGAGAGGAAAGCAGAGGCTTAAGAGAGTGATGCAGAGGCTTAAGAGAGTGATGAAGAGGCTGAAAAGAGTGTTGCAGAGGCTTAAGAGAGGGAAGCAGAGGGTCAAGAGATTGATGCAGAGGCTCAAGAGAGTGATGCAGAGGCTCAAGAAAGTGTTGCTGAGGCTCAAGAGAGTGATGCAGAGGCTTAAGAGAGGGATGCAGAGGCTCAAGAGAGTGATGCAGAGGCTCAAGAGAGTGACGCAGAGGCTCAAGAGAGGGATGCAGAGGCTTAAGAGAGGGATGCAGAGGCTAAAGAGAGTGGTGCAAAGGCCTTGGAAAATGATGCAGAGGCTAAAGAGAGGGATGCAGAGACTGAAAAGAGTGATGCAGAGGCTCAAGAGAGCGATGCAGACTCTCAAGAGAGTGATTCAGAGGCATACGAGAGTGATGCAGAGGCTTAAGAAAGTGATGCAAAGGCTTAAGAGAGGGATGCAGGGGCTCATGAGAGGGATGCAGAGGCTCAAGAGAGTGATGCAGAGGCTCAAGAGAGAGATGCAGAGGCTTAAGAGAATGATGCAGTGGCTAAAGAGAGAGATGCAGAGGCTCAAGATAATGATGTAGAGGCTTAGGAGAGGGATGCAGAGGTTAAAGAGAATGATGCAGAGGCTAAAGAGATTGATGCAGAGGATGAAGAGTGGGATGCTGAGGATAAAGTTAGTGATGCAGAGACTCAAGAGAGTGATGCAGAGACTCAAGAGAGAGATGCAGAGGCTTAAGAGAGTGATGTAGATGATCAAGAGAGGGAAGCAGAGGCTTAAGAGAGTGATGCAAAGGCTCAAGAAAGTGATGCAGAGGCTCATGAGAGGGATCCAGGAGTTAAAAGGAGGGATGCAGAGGCTCAAGAGAGGGACTCAGAAGCTAAAGAGAGGGATTCAGAGGCTCAAGAAAGGGATGCAGAGGCTCAAGAGAGTGATTCAGAGGCTTACGAGAGTGATGCAGAGGCTTAAGAGAGTGATGCAGAGGCTTTAGAGAGGGATGCAGAGAATCAAGAGAGGGATGCAGAGGCTCAAGTAGGGGATGCATAGGCACAAGAGAGAGATGCAGATGCTCAAGAGAGGGAAGCAGAGGCTGAAGAGAGAGATGCAGAGGCTCAAGAGAGGGAAGCAGAGGCTCAAGAGAGGGATGCAGAGGCTCTTGAGAGTGATGCAGAGGCTCAAGAGAGGGATGCAGAGGCTTAAGAGAGTGATGCAAAGGCTCAAGAGAGGGATGCAGAGGCTCATGAGAGAGATGCAGGAGTTCAAGAGAGGGATGCAGAGGCTCAAGAGAGTGATGCAGAGGCTTAAGAGATGGATGCAGAGGCTCAAGAGAGTGATGCAGAGGCTTAGGAGAGGGATGCAGAGGCTCAAGAAAGGGATGCAGAGGCTTAAGCAAGTGATGTAGAGGCTCAAGAAAGAGATGCAGAGGCTTAAGAAAAAGATGCAGAGGCTCAAATAAGGGATGCAGAGGCTTTAGAGGGTGATGCGGAAGCTCAAGAGAGTGATGCAGAGGCTCAAGAGAGGGATGCAGTGGCTCAAGAGATTGATGGAGAGGCTCAAGAGAGGGATTCAGAGGTTTACGAGAGTGATGCAGAGGCTTAAGAGGGTGATGCAGAGGCTCAAGAGAGGGATGCAGATGCTCAAGGGAGGGATGCCGAGGCTCAAGAGAGGGATGCAGAGGCTCAAGAGAGGGATTCAGAGGCTTAAGAAAGGGATGCAGAGGCTCAAGAGAGTGATGCAAACCCTTAAGAGAGGGATGCAGAGGCTCAAGAAAATGATGCAGAGGCACAAGAGAGTGATACAGAGGCTCAAGAGAGGGATGCTGAGGCTCCAGAGAGGGATGCAGAGGCTAAAGAGGGTGATGCAGAGGGAGAAGAGAGAGATGCAGAGGCTTAAGAGAGTGATGCAGAGGATCAAGAGAGTAATGCAGAGGCTCAAGAGAATGATGTAGAGGCTTAAGAGAGGGGTGCAGAGGCTCAAGAGAATGATGAAGAGGCTCAAGAGAGTGATGCAGAGGATCTAGAGACCGATGCAGAGGCTTAAGAGAGTGATGCAGAGGCTCAAGAGAGTGATGCAGAGGCTCAAGAGAGTGATGTAGAGGCTCAAGAGAGTGATGCAGAGGCTCAAGAGAGTGATGCAGAGGATCATGAGAGTGACGCAGAGGCTCAAGAGAGTGATGCAGAGGCTCAAGAGAGGGATGCAGAGGCTCATGAGAGTGATGCAGAGGCCTAATAGAGGGATGCACAGGCTTAAGAGAGTGATGCAGAGGCTTAAGAGAGGGATGCAGAGGCTCAAAAGAATGATGCAGAGGCTGAAGAGAGTGACGCAGAGGCTTAAGAGAGGGATGCAGAGGCTCAAGAGAGTGATGCAGAGGCTCAAGAGAGAAAGGCAGAGGCTTAAGAGAGTGATGCAGAGGCTCAAGAGAGGGATGCAGAGGCTCAAGAGAATGATGTAGAGGCTAAAGTGAGGAATGCAGAGGGTCAAGAGAATGATGCAAAGGCTCAAGAGAGGGATGCAGAGGCTCATGAGAGAGATGCAGAAGTTCAAGAGAGGGATGCAGAGGCTCAAGAGAGTGATGCAGAGGCTTAAGAGAGGGATGCAGAGGCTCAAGAGAGTGATGCAGATGCTTAAGAGAGGGATGCAGAGGCTCAATAGAGGGATGCAGAGGCTTAAGCAAGTGATGTAGAGGCTCCAGAAAGAGATGCAGAGGCTTAAGAAAGTGATGCAGAGGCTCAAAAAAGGGATGCAGAGGCTTAAGAGGGTGATGCAGAGGCTCAAGAGAGTGATGCAGAGGCTCAAGAGAGGGATGCAGGGGTTCAAGAGATTGATGGAGAGGCTCAAGAGAGGGATTCAGAGGTTTACGAGAGTGATGCAGAGGCTTAAGAGAGAGATGCAGAGGCTCAAGGGAGGGATGCCGAGGCTCAAGAGAGGGATGCAGAAGCTCAAGAGAGGGATGCCGAGGCTTAAGAAAGTGGTGCAGAGGCCTAGGAGAATGATGCAGACGCTAAAGAGAGGGATGCAGAGACTGAAGAGAGTGATACAGAGGCTCAAGAGAGCGATGCAGACTCTCAAGAGAGTGATTCAGAGGCTTACGAGAGTGATGCAGAGGCTTTAGAAAGTGATGCAAAGGCTTAAGAGAGGGATGCATGGGCTCTATAGAGGGATGCAGAGGCTGAAGAGAGTGATGCAGAGGCTCAAGAGAGAGATGCAGAGGCTTAAGAGAATGATGCAGAGGCTAAAGAGAGTGATGCAGAGGCTCAAGAGAATGATGTAGAGGCTTAGGAGAGGGATGCAGAGGTTAAAGAGAATGATGCAGAGGCTCAAGAGATTGATGCAGAGGATGAAGAGAGTGATGCTGAGGATTAAGAGAGTGATGCAGAGACTCAAGAGAGTGATGCAGAGACTCAAGAGAGATGCAGTGGCTTTGAGAGTGTTACAGAGGCTTAACAGAGGGAAGCAGAGGCTTAAGAAAGGGATGCAGAGGCTCAAGAGAGTGATGCAAACCCTTAAGAGAGGGATGCAGAGGCTCAAGAAAATGATGCAGAGGCACAAGAGAGTGATACAGAGGCTCAAGAGAGGGATGCTGAGGCTCCAGAGAGGGATGCAGAGGCTAAAGAGGGTGATGCAGAGGGAGAAGAGAGAGATGCAGAGGCTTAAGAGAGTGATGCAGAGGATCAAGAGAGTAATGCAGAGGCTCAAGAGAATGATGTAGAGGCTTAAGAGAGGGGTGCAGAGGCTCAAGAGAATGATGAAGAGGCTCAAGAGAGTGATGCAGAGGATCAAGAGACCGATGCAGAGGCTTAAGAGAGTGATGCAGAGGCTCAAGAGAGTGATGCAGAGGCTCAAGAGAGTGATGTAGAGGCTCAAGAGAGTGATGCAGAGGCTCAAGAGAGTGATGCAGAGGATCATGAGAGTGACGCAGAGGCTCAAGAGAGTGATGCAGAGGCTCAAGAGAGGGATGCAGAGGCTCATGAGAGTGATGCAGAGGCCTAATAGAGGGATGCACAGGCTTAAGAGAGTGATGCAGAGGCTTAAGAGAGGGATGCAGAGGCTCAAAAGAATGATGCAGAGGCTGAAGAGAGTGACGCAGAGGCTTAAGAGAGGGATGCAGAGGCTCAAGAGAGTGATGCAGAGGCTCAAGAGAGAAAGGCAGAGGCTTAAGAGAGTGATGCAGAGGCTCAAGAGAGGGATGCAGAGGCTCAAGAGAATGATGTAGAGGCTAAAGTGAGGAATGCAGAGGGTCAAGAGAATGATGCAAAGGCTCAAGAGAGGGATGCAGAGGCTCATGAGAGAGATGCAGGAGTTCAAGAGAGGGATGCAGAGGCTCAAGAGAGTGATGCAGAGGCTTAAGAGAGGGATGCAGAGGCTCAAGAGAGTGATGCAGATGCTTAAGAGAGGGATGCAGAGGCTCAATAGAGGGATGCAGAGGCTTAAGCAAGTGATGTAGAGGCTCCAGAAAGAGATGCAGAGGCTTAAGAAAGTGATGCAGAGGCTCAAAAAAGGGATGCAGAGGCTTAAGAGGGTGATGCAGAGGCTCAAGAGAGTGATGCAGAGGCTCAAGAGAGGGATGCAGGGGTTCAAGAGATTGATGGAGAGGCTCAAGAGAGGGATTCAGAGGTTTACGAGAGTGATGCAGAGGCTTAAGAGAGAGATGCAGAGGCTCAAGGGAGGGATGCCGAGGCTCAAGAGAGGGATGCAGAAGCTCAAGAGAGGGATGCCGAGGCTAAAGAAAGTGGTGCAGAGGCCTAGGAGAATGATGCAGACGCTAAAGAGAGGGATGCAGAGACTGAAGAGAGTGATACAGAGGCTCAAGAGAGCGATGCAGACTCTCAAGAGAGTGATTCAGAGGCTTACGAGAGTGATGCAGAGGCTTTAGAAAGTGATGCAAAGGCTTAAGAGAGGGATGCATGGGCTCTATAGAGGGATGCAGAGGCTGAAGGGAGTGATGCAGAGGCTCAAGAGAGAGATGCAGAGGCTTAAGAGAATGATGCAGAGGCTAAAGAGAGTGATGCAGAGGCTCAAGAGAATGATGTAGAGGCTTAGGAGAGGGATGCAGAGGTTAAAGAGAATGATGCAGAGGCTCAAGAGATTGATGCAGAGGATGAAGAGAGTGATGCTGAGGATTAAGAGAGTGATGCAGAGACTGAAGAGAGTGATGCAGAGACTCAAGAGAGATGCAGTGGCTTTGAGAGTGTTACAGAGGCTAAACAGAGGGAAGCAGAGGCTTAAGAAAGTGATGCAGATGCTTAAGAGTGTGATGCAGAGGCTTAAGAGAGTGATGCAGTGGCTTAAGAGATTGATGCAGAGGCTCACGAAAGTGATGCAGAGGCTCATGAGAGGGATTCAGAATCTCAAGAGAGGGATTCAGAGGCTCAAGAAAGGGATGCAGAGGCTCAAGAGAGTGATTCAGAGGCTTACGAGAGTGATGCCGAGGCTTAAGTGAGTGATGCAGAGACTCAAGAGAGAGATGCAGAGGCTAAAGAGAGTGATGCAAAGGCTCAAGAGATGGATGCAGAGGCTCAAGAGAAGGATGCAGGAGTTCAAGAGAGGGATGCAGAGACTCAAGCGAGGGATGCAGAGGCTTAAGAAAGTGATGCAGAGGCTCAAAAGAGGGATGCAGAGGCTTAAGAGGGTGATGCAGAGGCTCAAGAGAGTGATGTAGAGGCTCAAGAGAGGGATGCAGGGGCTCAAGAGAGTGATGCAGAGGCTAAAGTGAGTGATGCAAAGGCTAAGAGTGTGATGCAGAGGCTTAGGTGAATGATGCAGAGGCTCAAGAGAGGGATGCAGAGGTTCAAGAGAGTGATGCAGAGGCTCAAGAGAGAGATGCAGAGGCTCAAGAGAGGGAAGCAGAGGCTCAATTGAGGGATGCAGAGGAACAAGAGAGGGATGCAGAGGCTCAAGCGAGTGATTCAGAGGCTTATGTGAGTGATGCACAGGCGTAAGTGAGTGATGCAAAGGCTTAAGAGAGGGATGCAGAGGCTCAAGAGAAGGATGCAGAGGCTGAAAAGAGTGATGCAGAGGCTGAAGAGAGAGATGCAGAGGCTTAAGAGAGTGATGCAGAGGCTGAAGAGAGTGAAGCAGAGGCTCAAGAGAATGATGTAGAGTCTTAAGAGAGAGATGCAGATGCTCAAGAGAATGATGCAGAGGCTCAAGAGATTGATGCAGAGGATGAAGAGCGGGATGCAGAGGCTTAAAAGAGTGACGCAGAGGCTCAAGAGAGTGATGCAGAGGCTAATGAGAGTTATGCAGAGGATCAAGAGAGGGATGCAGAGGCTTAAGAGAGTGATGCAAAGGCTCAAGAGAGTGATGCAGAGGCTCAAGAGAATGATGCAGAGGCTCAAGAGAGTGATGCAGAGGCTAACGGGAGTGATGTAGAGGATCAAGAGAGGGATGCAGAGGCTAAAGAGAGTGATGCAAAGGCTCACGAGAGGGATGCAGAGGCTCAAGAGAAGGATGCAGGGGTTCAAGAGAGGGATGCAGAACCTCAAGGTAGTGATGCAGAGGCTTTAGAAAGTGATGCAGAGTCTCAAAAGAGGGTTGAGCCTCTCTTGAGCCTCTGCATCACACTCTTGAGCCTCTCCAAATCTCTGTTGAGCCTCTCCAAGGCTCTCGTGAGCCTCTCCAAGGCTCTCCTGAGCCTCTGCATCACTCTCGTAAGCCTCTGCATGACTCGTTTGAGCCTCTGCATAACTCTCTTGAGCCTATGCATCCCTCTCTTGAGCCTCTGCAACACTCTCTTCAGCCTCTGCATCACTCTCTTCAGCCTCTGCACCCCTCTCTTAGGCCTCTGCATCACTCTCTTAAGCCTCTGCATCACTCTCGTAAGCCTCTGCATAACTCTCTTGATTCTCTGCATAACTCTCTTGAGTCTCTGCATTACTCTCTTGAGCCTCTGCATCCCTCTCTTTAGCCTCTGCGTAACTCTCTTGAGTCTTTGAATCTCTCTCTTGAGCCTCTGAATCCCCCTCTTAAGCCTCTGCATCACTCTCTTAAGCGTCTGCATCACTCTCGTAAGCCTCTGAATCACTCTCTTGAGCCTCTGCATCACTACCCTTAAGAGAGGGACGCAGAGGCTCAAGAGAATGATGCAGAGGCTCAAGAGAATGATGCAGAGGCTCAAGAGAGGGATGCTGAGGCTCCAGAGAGGGATGCAGAGGCTAAAGAGAGTGATGCAGAGGGAGAAGAGAGAGATGCATAGGCTTAAGAAAGTGATGCAGAGGATCAAGAGAGTAATGCAGAGGCTCAAGAGAATGATGTAGAGGCTTAAGAGAGGGATGCAGAGGCTCAAGAGAATGATGCAGAGGCTCAAGAGAGTGATGCAGAGGACCAAGAGACGGATGCAGAGGCTTAAGTGAGTGATGCAGAGGCTCAAGAGAGTGATGCAGAGGCTCAAGAGAGTGATGTAGAGGCTCACGAGAGTGATGCAGAGGCTCAAGAGAGTGATGCAGAGGATCATGAGAGTGACGCAGAGGCTCAAGAGAGTGATGCAGAGGATCAAGGGAGGGAAGCAGACGCTTAAGAGAGTGATGCAGAGGCTTAAGAGAGTGATGAAGAGTCTGAAAGGAGTGTTGAAGAGGCTTAAGAGAGGGATGCAGAGGCTCAAGTGATTGATGCAGAGGCTCAAGAGAGTGATGCAGAGGCTCAAGAGAGTGATGCAGAGGCTCAAGAGAGGGATGCAGAGGCTCATGAGAGTGATGCAGAGGCCTAATAGAGGGATGCACAGGCTTAAGAGAGTGATGCAGAGGCTTAAGAGAGGGATGCAGAGGCTCAAAAGAATGATGCAGAGGCTCAAGAGAGTGACGCAGAGGCTTAAGAGAGGGATGCAGAGGCTCAAGAGAGTGATGCAGAGGCTCAAGAGAGAAAGGCAGAGGCTTAAGAGAGTGATGCAGAGGCTCAAGAGAGGGATGCAGAGGCTCAAGAGAATGATGTAGAGGCTAAAGAGAGGAATGCAGAGGGTCAAGAGAATGATGCAAAGGCTCAAGAGAGGGATGCAGAGGCTCATGAGAGAGATGCAGGAGTTCAAGAGAGGGATGCAGAGGCTCAAGAGAGTGATGCAGAGGCTTAAGAGAGGGATGCAGAGGCTCAAGAGAGTGATGCAGATTCTTAAGAGAGGGATGCAGAGGCTCAATAGAGGGATGCAGAGGCTTAAGCAAGTGATGTAGAGGCTCCAGAAAGAGATGCAGAGGCTTAAGAAAGTGATGCAGAGGCTCAAAAAAGGGATGCAGAGGCTTAAGAGGGTGATGCAGAGGCTCAAGAGAGTGATGCAGAGGCTCAAGAGAGGGATGCAGGGGTTCAAGAGATTGATGGAGAGGCTCAAGAGAGGGATTCAGAGGTTTACGAGAGTGATGCAGAGGCTTAAGAGAGAGATGCAGAGGCTCAAGGGAGGGATGCCGAGGCTCAAGAGAGGGATGCAGAAGCTCAAGAGAGGGATGCCGAGGCTAAAGAAAGTGGTGCAGAGGCCTAGGAGAATGATGCAGACGCTAAAGAGAGGGATGCAGAGACTGAAGAGAGTGATACAGAGGCTCAAGAGAGCGATGCAGACTCTCAAGAGAGTGATTCAGAGGCTTACGAGAGTGATGCAGAGGCTTAAGAAAGTGATGCAAAGGCTTAAGAGAGGGATGCATGGGCTCTATAGAGGGATGCAGAGGCTGAAGGGAGTGATGCAGAGGCTCAAGAGAGAGATGCAGAGGCTTAAGAGAATGATGCAGAGGCTAAAGAGAGTGATGCAGAGGCTCAAGAGAATGATGTAGAGGCTTAGGAGAGGGATGCAGAGGTTAAAGAGAATGATGCAGAGGCTCAAGAGATTGATGCAGAGGATGAAGAGAGTGATGCTGAGGATTAAGAGAGTGATACAGAGACTCAAGAGAGTGATGCAGAGACTCAAGAGAGATGCAGTGGCTTTGAGAGTGTTACAGAGGCTTAACAGAGGGAAGCAGAGGCTTAAGAAAGTGATACAGAGGCTTAAGAGTGTGATGCAGAGGCTTAAGAGAGTGATGCAGTGGCTTAAGAGATTGATGCAGAGGCTCACGAAAGTGATGCAGAGGCTCATGAGAGGGATTCAGAATCTCAAGAGAGGGATTCAGAGGCTCAAGAAAGGGATGCAGAGGCTCAAGAGAGTGATTCAGAGGCTTACGAGAGTGATGCCGAGGCTTAAGTGAGTGATGCAGAGACTCAAGAGAGAGATGCAGAGGCTAAAGAGAGTGATGCAAAGGCTCAAGAGATGGATGCAGAGGCTCAAGAGAAGGATGCAGAGGCTTAAGAAAGTGATGCAGAGGCTCAAAAGAGGGATGCAGAGGCTTAAGAGGGTGATGCAGAGGCTCAAGAGAGTGATGTAGAGGCTCAAGAGAGGGATGCAGGGGCTCAAGAGAGTGATGCAGAGGCTAAAGTGAGTGATGCAAAGGCTCAAGAGTGTGATGCAGAGGCTTAGGTGAATGATGCAGAGGCTCAAGAGAGGGATGCAGAGGTTCAAGAGAGTGATGCAGAGGCTCAAGAGAGAGATGCAGAGGCTCAAGAGAGGGAAGCAGAGGCTCAATTGAGGGATGCAGAGGAACAAGAGAGGGATGCAGAGGCTCAAGAGAGTGATTCAGAGGCTTATGTGAGTGATGCACAGGCGTAAGTGAGTGATGCAAAGGCTTAAGAGAGGGATGCAGAGGCTCAAGAGAAGGATGCACAGGCTGAAGAGAGTGATGCAGAGGCTGAAGAGAGAGATGCAGAGGCTTAAGAGAGTGATGCAGAGGCTGAAGAGAGTGAAGCAGAGGCTCAAGAGAATGATGTAGAGTCTTAAGAGAGAGATGCAGATGCTCAAGAGAATGATGCAGAGGCTCAAGAGATTGATGCAGAGGATGAAGAGCGGGATGCAGAGGCTTAAAAGAGTGACGCAGAGGCTCAAGAGAGTGATGCAGAGGCTAATGAGAGTGATGCAGAGGATCAAGAGAGGGATGCAGAGGCTTAACCCAGCAAACAATTTTAGGTTGCCACAACATATCTGGAAAGTATTTGAAAGTATTGGAAACGTTTGTTTTATCGTATCAGATACGATATTGTGTGTGGACTTAAATAGGTTTCCAAAACTTATAACCAAGACATATGTATCTAACACTAATTTGAGATGTTGTGGCAACTTACACTCCTAACATGAGTCATTCATAATCCATTCATACACCAATATGAATCTCTTGTGAAAGGTTTGAGCCTTATCTGAACCCTTTTCACATCTTTGTGTTTAAAGTTAAATTTCTTGAAAATAAATTATATTGTTATATTATATTATATTTTATAATTTATTATTATTTTTCTTATAAAAAAATATATTATATTAGTGTTTTCAATTTAAATATTAAAACCAATTTAAGGGTAAAAAAATCAAATAATTTATATTTCTTTTATTATTTACTAACAAATCAGCAAAAATACAAAAACATATGACCTATATAATTATATATATAATATATATATAAATAATTTATATAATATATATATATATATATATATATATATATATATATATATATATATATATATATATATATATATATATATATATTAGTGTAATACATAAGAATGTAGTGTAATAGTATATATATTATATATATATATATTTATATATAAATAATATATTTATATATAAATAATATATTTATATATAAATAATATATTTATATATAAATAATATATATATATAAATAATATATATATATAAATAATATATATATATATAAATAATATATATATATAAATAATATATATATGATAACCATCTTTGTAACCTATATGTAACTCCCTCTTTGTAACAAAGTTCAAATAAAGCAAATATATGTGTACATACAAAAGAATGGGGGTGGTAGAAGATAATATTAGTGTTTAGTGAGTGACCACAAGGTCTCCTCTGAATACTTTTTATTTTCTTCTCCTATGCTATGGGTCCCCACATTGGCACCAGAGGTCTTCCTCACAAACTTTTTATATAATATATATATATATAAATATTATATATATAAAGGTAAAACTAGCTAGTTATACGTAGATATATGATAACTAACCAACCCTACCAAACCTAACCTAATATATATATATAAATATATATATATATATATATAAATATATATATATATATATATATAAATATATATATATAAATATATATATATATATAAATATATATATATATATATAAATATATATATATATATATATATATATATATAAATATATATATATATATATATAAATATATATATATATATATAAATATATATATATATATATA